>NW_015112733.1:507395-537809 GCF_001443285.1 Poecilia latipinna
TTTACTTAAGTAAATTTTTTGAGTACTTTCTCCACCTCTGGATTCGATTGAATAAGAATGGGGGTTAAATACAGAGCAATCCTGGAAATCAGGCTGATTCATCTCCCAGCAGGGCAACAACACCTCAACAAACAGCCAGCGTTGTTTGGGAGGGTTTAGATCAGCGCATTTTCATGTGGAAGGATGGTCCAGTCAAAGTACAGACCTGAATCCAATTCAGCTTTCATATTGTGGCAAAACATGAAAACTCATATCCATAGACTCTCTTCACCTAGTCTGACTTAGCTTAGGCTAAGTTATGCAGTAAGAACAGTTTTAAGGCTCTTGATGTGCAAAGCTGGAAGAGACGTGCAAATAACCACCACAAGTTTGACATTTGTAGAAAAAAATTCCTTTAAAACCAAGAAGTTTCTTCCGCTTGAGATTCATGTATTTTTTTTTTTTTTTTTTTTTGCATCGTTTTACAACTTTAAATCCATTTTAAATTCAGTTTTTTTGTTGGTTTTTTTTGCCAGTAATTGGTCAAATTGTGAAAAGGCTGAGTTGGCATGAACATACTCATAAGGAGGGAACACGAAAAGTATCAAACTGGCCAGAAAACGTTGAGCTATTTAGCATTATCACACACGTTCATTACGGATCTTTATTTAGGACCTCTGTTCGGTTAGTACTGGTGGGCGATCTGTTGGCTTGAATTTCCAGCGAAAAACTGAAGGAGTGACGCTCACCAGTTGTCAGCATATATATATATATTTTTTTCCCTGAAGAAAGCCCTTGTCATTTTGTCAGCCTCCCTGCGGCTAAAGTACGTGGGGACAGCAGGGACGGCTGTCAAACTGTGCCTGCCTCAGAGAGCCTTTCCTTGGGTTGATGAGTCATAATGAGGGCTGGCCAGGTGCTGAAAATGAGCATGGAGGCAGGTGAAGGGTGTGTGTGTGTGTGTGTGCGTGCGTGCGTGGAACCGCTCGGCAGAAGGTTTATACTTACTGGGTAAAATGTTGCTTAGGCAATGCTTTTCTTTTGTGAAAATATTTTTTTGCTAAGTTTGACTTGCTTGTGCGTGTGCATGCCTGTGTGTGTATGCGCTGAAGAGGAGTGAGAGAGGAAGAGGCACAGTGCTGGAGAGGGGGAGCGCTGAAGCGGATTCACTTCAAATCTGGAGGATTTCTAGAGTCTCCTCCAGCCAGGAAGTGAGAGTGCAGGCTTTAATTCAGGAAATCAGTCAGAGAGACACGTCGTGGCTCTGTGGATGGACGATCGCTGCTGCTGCTGCAGAATGAGGGCTCTTTGTTTGAACTTTGCCATCACCTGTCTGTGGCTCCTTCCCTGCACGGTGAGTCCACTCTGCAGCTGAGGCTGAGCTCGTTATTTACTCAAAGTGCTGTTGTTTGCAGTGTAACTCAAATTTGAAGTTCTCCTCGTTGGGGGAACAAGCAGGAGGTCATAAATCATCTCTTGCCAGCAAATGTGTTTCCTCATCTTCTTGCCTCCAAAAATGAATTCATTTCCATAGATTTATTTCTCTCTCTCTCTCTGTCTCTCTCTCTTATTAGGGATTGTTTTTGTGCTGCAAACTGAAATCAAAACCTTTATGATCTCTTCAATATATATATTTTTATATACAACATGAGATGCATTGATTAGAGTTTCAGAAATCTGGTCAGTCTGCCAAATTGTATATTTGATTTGCTTTATTAACAGCATTTAACTTTCAGATTTTGTGGCAATCCTTTGTATTATTTCTTATCGTTTTGGTACAAAATTCAAAATGCTGTTTTGACAAAATTCTGTAAAAACATAAAAATGTTTTTGTCACAAAGGACTTGGTTGATTATTCTGTGAAATAGCACAGTTCCTCAGAGCAGCTCCTGCTCTGTTGTCTGTGACTTTCTTCCCAGTGCAGCTGTTATTTATTATGCACTCCTGAATTTATTTTTCTGCCCAAACAGATAATTTGTAACACCTAACTTCACCGGTGAACTCGCTAAGCAAAAAAAAAAAGCAACAACAACAACAAAAAAAAAAGCTCAAAGCGGCGTCATTTTGAGCCGTAAAAGTTGAAGCAAATGACTTCAGAGGGTCTCTCGGTTTTGAAAGAGTTTAATCTCCTCGGGGTTTGTGGGCTGTTGTTTTTATGTTTTCTTTACTCTTATAAAACTGTCACATTAAGGATTTTCCTGCCAGTGGCAAGAATATTCCCCCCGTCCTTAGACAAAACAAAGCCCTCAGCTCACAATTTTTTTTTCTTCTTTAGCAATTTAATTCAATGCTATTTATTTATTTATTTAATTTTTTACCTTTGTTGGTGCTTCCTCGCAAGTGTTGTGCTTGCATCCTCTCCTCTCCACCATTGCTCAGTCGCAGTCATTGTGCTGGCATCTTGACACTGAGAGGGTGACATGGCTGTCACATTGTGAGCTCCAATTAGGCTAGGTGAGAACAGCACATAGCTGCAGGTTTTAGGCTTGCAACAATAGGCACAGCTGGAGCACACTCGGGTGCAGGAGCGGGCTGAAGTAGAGGCACAAAGAGCCAAAAACTTTTGTCCGTTTTTTATTTTTTTATTTTTTTTTATTCTTTCCTTCTTCGCTTCGATGTAAACAAGCTGAGCTGAACCTTCTGCGCCGCTTGTTAAATACCAGACATGCAGCACATTGCAAAAGTATTTATATCCCATTAGCTTGAATGTATATTGTGTTGGGATTTTATGTGATTGACCAGGAATATTCCAAGTTCTGTGACATCTCACTGTTCAGTGTTGTGCAGCTTGCCATCCACCAGAAAGTGTAACAAAGAGAGCTTTGATTAGAGAAGTAGATACAAAGTTCTGTAGAAAGGAAGAGCTCAAGTGGGTGAATCTGTTGACAGGATGAATATTGGTTGTTTAATGAGCTAATTGGGTCGAGTGGCAAGAAGAATCTCATAATTTTTAAAAGAAAAGTCTTGTCAAAAGCCTTCCTACGAGCCATGCAGCAAACATGTGGAAGAATGTGTTCTGCTCAGATGATAACTAAACATTTTCTGGCCTACATGAAAAGAAAATTCTCTAGCAAAAAAACTAAAGATTCAGATTACTGTGAACACCCAGCAATGCCGAACGTGGAATAAATTACATCAGGTGTGTCCAGAGTGAGGCTCGCTGGCCATTTGCAGCCCTCTGAACGATTTTAGTGCAGGCGGTCGATGCTGATGGGTACTTTTATATCTTTAAGGGTAAAATTAATTTTCACATAATAAAATCTTCTTAAAATAATTTTAAAAAACCACATATCGTTTCTCATTGATCAACCAGGTTTCTGCATTCATCTTTATCTTGATCCATGGACATGCAGCGACTTCTACTCAGAGCAGCAGAATTTCTGAGGCCTCGCTGTGACGATTTCAATTTGTCAAAATGGCCGTGTCAACATCCAGACCCTGAAAACGGATCTTTATCCAATCAGACTCGGCTTGGGTTATTTAGAAAGAAGAATGAAGAGGAACGTCAGTCTCTGGATGTGCAACAAAGGCAGAGGCTGACATCAAAACGTCTCCTTTCAGAAAAAAATGGCTCTGCAAAGGATCAACTCACAGTGACTATACGTGCAGTTTTCACATTTTTATTGGGTTAAACTAAAACCAAGTCCCTGTTCTTCATATAAAATAGACTGAAGCCTGTTATTGTGCTGTGATAAAGCAGGCACTATATATTCTAACTGTGCTTTAGATCCACAAAGACTTAAGGCTTGAGATCCTTCAGCCCAAGTTATAACCTTGATGTAGGTTTGATATCTAACATGTCACGTTTTGCATATCTACTGTGTGGTCAGTATCAGGGACTCTACTCACATTAACACCCTCACTGAGGGATTATTTTGGAGGGTTTTGTGTGTTAATTAGACCCCACAGCAGGAGATTGCCTAGTTCAAACCAAGCAGGTTTATCAATAGGATGTGCTCAGTGTTTATTAATTTTAAGCTGTTTGATAAAAAAACAAAAAACATGTTCATTTCTTGTGAAAACAGAAGATCACAAAACTACTTCTCTCTGTTGCCATGTTATCCAGGACCGGTTTTAGTCCAACACTCACAGAGCGTCCCTGAAGTAAACACAGCTTCCCGAAAACATGTTTTAAACAACGGGTGACATGAAACAAAATCACGTTTATCGCTTGGAAAAACACGGTGATCTGAATGCTCCCCCTGCCTCCGCCTCAGAACGTTTTGCCATTGTCAAATAGTCATTGACATATTAATTTCATCAATAAGCATAGCTGCTATTCTAAGAAATGCACAGCGTCGAAGAGAGGAGCTTAGATATACGCTTTTCCTGTGTAAGTTCTTCTTCTCCTTGGAGGGAAAATAAGAAAAGAGTTTGTGATCTAAACAGGATTTACTAATGAACCTCAAAGAGTTGGTGAAGAGGATGACGTGGACAGAGATGGGGAAATTTAATACAACAGAGCTATTCTTGGTCCCCTAATGATTCCAAGTATACCGTTCATGAGCATGTTAGAATATAAGAATGGATGATTCAGAGGAAGACGAATAAGGGGCTCTTCAACATATTGCGTCGCTTCTGACTAAAGATATGCTGAAGTAGTTTCATCGTTCTTATTTAGTTATTTATTTGGTCTTTTTAAAAGGTCCTTCTCAAACAAATAAATAAATTACTGGATGTAGCCTATCATCAAGGTTGCACAGAAAAGATGACTGACAGTTTTAACAGGGGGCTCAGCTGAAGGACGACTGAAAACAGATAATAATTTGTTAATGGGGGGTTGATTGTGACATGCCAGCTTGCCTGAAGGAAATAACTTATTGATCAGCGGCAGCTTTAGAGGAGACTGAAAGGCCGAGGAATAATTATTTTAATCGATTATTTGATAGCGTTTAGTGTACGTACAGTGAAATTGTCCTTCATTTGTGGTCACCCTGATGGGCAGGTCTGTTTCGAATCATTCTCATATTCTTTCAAGGAAGTTTATTGTGGAAAATCAGTGGAAATCTATTTCACTTGATTTCAGTTCATGTACCAAAGTGCAGCAAGCATGTAGCATATAAATTAGTTATGCTTTCCTCTGAGGCACAGTTGTCAAATTAAAAGTGCCTTTAAATGAGTAACCCTTATACATGTATTAAGCATGCTTTTCATGTATAAAAAAGAATATATATATATTTTTGTTTTTCTGATGTAAAATTTCAGTCTTAAATGTCATATTTTCATTACCTGTCAGATGAAAATCATGACAATTAACAAAAATAAGGCTTAAAAACATAAATAATTCATATGCATAAGGCGTTTCACTTAGTGAATTGAGTTGCTGGAATAAATAAACTTCTCTGTGATATTCTAAATGGTCAGGCATCACTGTACATTTTACTGTACATGCATGACACATACCCAACCATGTTTCCGCTTCACCTTAATTCACTACTTTGTTTAGACAAATTACATGAAATCCATATGAATTCCAGTGAAGTTTCTGCTTGTAGCATGGCAAAATGTGGACAAGCTCCACGTAAACTTTAACTGTTTCAACTGCAGCTTTTTGTCAGGTTCAGTCAACTGCTGAGTAAATAATCCATCTAATATATTTTTCTGCAGGTACAGGAGTCATCCGGTCCTCTGAGCCTAAAGAGCAAACAATGGAGGGCCGCCGGAGCAGGAGAAGAACCCGAGGGAGCAGCGCTGAAGGTTAAACATGTATCCAAAGACTTACAAATCATCTCCACCAAACATAAGACCCATACGTACGGCGCGGTGAGCCCCTACGGCTGGCCGCAGAACTTTTCACAAGCTCCAGACCAGTATCTGTACGGCACTCCGCCCAAATCCAAGCCTCCTGCCAAAACCTCCACAAAGGCCAAGAAGATCCTGGGCTGGGGGGATTTCTACTTCAACGTGAAAACCGTGAAGTTCAGCCTCCTGGTGACTGGAAAAATCGTGGACCACATCAACGGGACGTTCAGCGTCTACTTCCGGCACAACTCCTCCCGCCTGGGGAACATATCCGTCAGCATCGTCCCGCCATCCAAAGCGGTGGGATGGGAGGTTCTCGATGGCGCGGCCGACAGCAGCGCCCCCAATAAAAACTCGGTCCTGTTCCCAGATCTGAGCCCCCCGTCGTCCACCAGCTCCGCTCCTACTGAGCAGCAGAAATATCAGCGGGACGTGATGATGGTGACCGAGCTCAACTGCCGCGTCGAGTACCAGCGAACCAACCGGTCCAAGAAGACCAAGCCGTGCATGTACGACCCAGGGCAGACCTGCTACTCGGAAAACACGCAGTCCCAGGCGGCGTGGATCTGCGCCAAACCCTTCAAGGTCATATGCATCTTCATCGCCTTCACCGGCACGGACTACAGGCTGGTGCAGAAGGTCTGTCCGGATCACAACTTTCAGGCAGAGCAGAACCAGCAGCACCTCGGATGAGCAGAGACTCTCCAGCTGGAACATTTACTGTTTATACTGTATATTCATCATACAACCACAAAAAAAAAAGAAAAAAAAAGAAAAGAAAAAAAAATCCTGGGATTCTGAAATTGAAAGCTTTTGGCATCATTTCTGATTAGAAATGCACATTGAAGCGGTTTAAGAGAGCAGTGTGACTTTGTAAATAGTTTTAACATGAAACTTCTCCCATTATTCCACATGCCGTATGTTTTTCCTAAAGAAAAAAAAAGTTAGTGATTACACTTGATTCTGCCATTTTCTGTATCTACAACTCCTAAGTTTGATAAGTCAAACTTTGGATTTCATTATTCTACACAATGTATATATTTATAAATCTAAGATTGTCTTCAATTACACCGATGGATGTTTGTGTTTTCTCTAATCTGGAAAACTACTTCCTTTACTGATTCGCGTTAAGAAGCACCTGTTGACTCCATTCGTCATCCAGGCGACAGAGAACCAATTCAGAGGCAGATTTTCATGCACCTTTCATGCTATCAGTGACACAGACTACGCATGTACCTGGCGTCGGCCCAGAATGATTGTGCGTTCACCCTTTGCACCTTGAAAGTTTCCAGTTTTCCCCGGACCTCTGCTGTCACAAACATGCTCTCTCTGTCGCTGCGGCAGACACTGAGGGTGAGTAATTTCGTCTGATGATTCATTGCACGACGATGCAGTTGCATGTTGTCTAAAGGTCTTATTTACCCCTCTGCACATCGGAGCGGTTGTTACTAAATAACTTAAATGCTGCAAACTAGGTCAGCATGCCATTGTAGTTCATCTCAACCCTGCCAGAGCTGTCTGCATGCAACATGCACGGCTTCATTGTCTGTCATAAAAAGTGTCAAAAAGCAGCAAAGTCTGTTTTATTTTGTCAAGCGTATGCCAAACCAGTAGATATGAGAATCCTGTTTTTGTGCGCATTTCTGCTTTGACACTGAACCACCTGTAAGGGCGAAGTAGCTCCTGGTTCCAAAAGTGTCATGTATGCATACCTGCTTTAACAAACAAGACCCTGGTGGTCAGTCTATGTAGATTTTTCCAGTCCAAGGTTTTCCAAAGCTGTCCTGCTTGAATAGCACATTTGTTTTTGCGCAGCCTTTCACTTAATGGCTTTGCTCAGAACATCAAAAGACACATTATTCTAAGTCATTCTTTCAAACCCTTCCTGCAGAGTATCATAATTTCAAGTGATGAAAGCATTTCTCACCCAAGCTCAGCCTTCACGAGCATTTCAAAAGACACCAAAGTCGCTTCTTTAAAAAAAAAACAACAACAACAACAACTCAGTTTTAGCAGCACAAAACACAAAAGATCGTTGTGACTTTCTGCTGAATACCACCCAAGGTCTTAGTAACATTTAACGTTCATTATTTAAGAAGTACATGTTTTCTTAGTGAGTGACAATGTTAACTTTGTTCTTTTTCCCTTGTGTCACGCTGAAGCCGCTCTTCCTCAGAGTCTCGGGTTGTTCGGGGAGAGAGAGGCAGGTCGCCTCAGAGCCATGCAGGCTGACGCACGGCGGTGGCGGCGGATGGACGGGGCAGGAAAGTTTGGCCCAGGACGACCCAGAGATGTGGAGTCTCCTGCAGCAGGAGAAGGACAGGCAGTGTCGGGGACTGGAGCTCATCGCGTCAGAGGTGAGAGTGCAGAGAGAAGTGAGGAGCAAAAACAAAGAGGCAACTAAAGATTTCATACTCACAGTTTTTCATTTTGACCACAAAGAAAACATTCACTTTATTGTATTTTAGTGGATTTTTACGTAATTAACTCAGAAAGTAGTGCATAATGATGCAGGAGGAGGAAAAATGCTTTTATTTTGATGTCTAACCTCAAAATGTTGTTTTATTTTAATTTCAGGATATTAGATTTAAAAAGGGCTTGGTTCAATATCAATTCATACTACAATCGAATTTTACACATGAATTCTGAAAGGGAATGGATTTTATTTAGTGGTCTCACAGTGAAAGGGGTTGAATACACTTAAATGTGCATTTGAAGTAGCCTTTTCCTTTAGCTTCCTTTAGCACAGTTTCATGGAGCCTTTTTGTAGAAGACTCCTTTCAAATGCAGATAAATGCTACCAATTAGAATAGTAACACACAGCACTCTGGGGCCAGACACAAGATGACAGAAAACAGTTTTGATGGGGTTGCAAAAGCAAAATTAAGAGAAATGTCAGGATTTAGACAAACAAAACAAAAGCAAAATGACAGAAACTCATATAGATCTTCAGAAGTTATGAATCTGGAGTTCACAATGGCTAACATCAGAAAAATGACAAGAACTCATTCACTATCACATTTTTTCTTTTACGTAAAACGTGATGGACGTCAGTCTGTTGCAGAACTGTTTAAATATTTGCTCTTTGCTTGGAATCACGCTAAGTGTTTGTGTGCGTGCGTGCGTGCGTGTGTGAAAGCTGTGCTGGAGCAGCAACTGGTTTTGACAGGTGAACTCCACACAGAACAACATTTAGAAAGTCAGCAAACAGATTTTCTCCTTTCAGTTCGATTCATTCTTTTTCTTCTCTTCTAGCAAAGAAAACTGACCTCTTCATGAACAGATACCTTGAGACATTTTTAGATAGTTTTTTTTTTGTAACAAAACTGAACAGATGGATGTTTAATATTAATTTTAAACACTACTAAAAAAAAAAAACTCTAGTAATTATCCTCATCTTGAATGTGACTGTCCCGTCTGTAAAACTAATAAAAAAAGATTTTACTTGGAAAACTGAAGTCTGAAGTAGAAGCTGTGAAGCAGAAAGCAGGAATGTATCTGCAACGTCCAACTTAAGCTGGGAACAACTAACTCTAAAATTAAAATTATTTTCTCTTCAAAATGATTAAATCCAAATTGAAGTTGGAGAAAATTAACCAAGTTTCGTTTCTTTTACTATGGACCAGTTATGAGCCCAAACATTTATTATCCACATTGGTATCTGAAAGATTTTCATCTTAATGAGCGAGCGATGTGAGTCGTTCACCAGTGCAGGATGAGTCCCAGAGGAGATCTCCCTGTGTTTTTAGAACGATGCCATATTATCCCATTAGCTTTCCCATGCGTGTTCTTCACTGATCTCCACATTTTTGAGAGGAGAAGAAGAGGAAGAGGAGGAAGGGAAGTCTAGTTTGAGAGTGTATTTTTGTGTGTCAGGATAGTGTTTCAAAAATGTCACAGAAAGAGTTCTGTGTCAGACAGGGAGCTTGTTTTAAACCTCACTGGGATGATTGAGGGATCCCTGAACAGTGACAGGTTTAGTATAATAAGACTTACAGAGGGGGACGAGGGGGGCGGATGGGGAGGTGAGGATGAGGGAGAGGAAGAGGTAAAAAAAAAAAAAAGCCAGAGTGAGAGTTTGAGAAGAGAAAAAACTGACAGAAGGAGGAAAATTCATTTGCATTCAGTTCCGTTTCTGCAGCTTTCTCTCCTCTTATATATAGAAAAAGCTTCAGACAGCCATTTATGGGAGGCGCACAAAAAAATTCACAAAGTAAGATTCTATCATCCATTATATTTTGCAACACAGAAAGTCATTGTATTTTTTTTATTGTATTTTTTTGTGATTATTTTAGCTTGCATGTGAAAGGAAAGCCAATCCAAAAGCACAAAGGAGAGCTAAATTTATATAGTGGCTACAGTCTCTGGCAGTAAAGCCTTCTCTGAGTAAATAAAGCTATATTTGGATAGTCTGTTCAGATTTTTTTTTTTCTTAAGGCATACAGTATGTGGAGATGCCGACACTGTGCTTGCTTGTCCTGTCAGAATTTCTGCAGCCGTGCCGCCCTGGAGGCACAGGGTTCCTGTCTGAACAATAAATACTCCGAGGGATACCCTGGGCAACGGTAAGCACCAAAGCCCAACTCAATTATAATATGTCACAATCATCATCTAGAAACATATGTACACGTCATTTTGTCAGGTTGAGTTTTCGGGAGGAGGCGTTTTTTACTAGGATGAAGTTTGAGAGTGGAATAGAGTGGACTGCTTTCGCTGAAGAGTCATTCTGAGTACCTGACAAACCTTCACCGGTCCGAGATGCTGTTGAATTATACAGCAGTGATGTAATGCAATCGTTTGTGGAGAAGGCAATACGGTTTTTGACACCACACCATCTCACTGACAACTGCATGGTGTAACATCATGCAGCGCTGCTACCAGGAACAACACGGTGCACTGCAACACTGTGCAATGCAGCACGCTGTAGCGTGCAGGTTTCCAACCACGTGTTTGGGTTTTCTCAGGTTTGTCCTCCAACAACAAACTTTGTACGTTTGCTACTTAAAACGGATGCGAGAGGACAGAGTTGGATTCTTCCCAGAAAACTCAAAGGATAAACACATATGTTCACATGAAATAGTTAATCCCCAATTAAATAAGACCCTCAAATCTAATCATTATTATCAAATGATAATAAAGGAGGATGTTTCCTTTGTAACAACTGCAAATTTATGAATTACCAATGGAAGATTTTACCAAGAAAACAAAGTTTTCACAAGAACCTTAAACAAACATGGCGTTTCTGCACAGGGTCAGTGACTTCAGAGAGGTGGGTCTAAAGTTTTACAATAGACAGAGAGAACTACATTAACACAAAAAAGTTAATTTCTTGACTTTAGTGAACACCATGCTGTTCAGTTAATGTCGCACGGACTCTAAAGCATCTTCATTCAGTCAAGCGATCGTTTTCTAAAGCGTAGACAGAAGGAGTGTCCCTGTTCGACCCAGAGTTTGACACTTCGCTTTATAGAGGATGCGCTATCGACTATAGCTGAAATAATTTAGACATTTCATCTCCAACATTCTTATTCAACTATAAATAGAGCAGGTACGCGCTATGCCAACCTTTAGGTGTGACATTGTTGAACTTCTGTGAGCATTTAAAGCAACACTTCCTGTCCTGTCATGTATTTCTGTTACATTAAAAACGCTACACTTAACATCATCTGCATGACTGATATGAAAATTAAATCTAAACTGTCACTTTATGGCAACACATTAACTATCACTCACTACACTGGGGAGTCATCTGATATTAGATTGTGTCTTATGATGCAATATTGTACACATGAGATGCAGTGTAATAAAAGAGATAGGAAGAATGTAACAATATAATTAATAAATTGTAAAAGACACAAGCTGGTTTAATAAGTAATGATAAAAGTTAATAAAAATTATAACCCTTTAGGCACTACAGTGCATGTGAATGTGCGTCTCTTTCAGGTACTACGGCGGCGCAGAGATTGTTGACCAGATTGAGCTGCTGTGCCAGAGACGAGCGCTCGCCGCCTTCGGTCTGGATCCAAACCTGTGGGGCGTCAACGTCCAGCCCTACTCGGGGTCCCCAGCCAACTTTGCAGCCTACACCTCTGTGCTGAAGCCTCACGACCGAATGATGGGCCTGGACCTGCCGGACGGTGGACAGTGAGTAAATACGCTGTGGGATCATAACAATACTCTGCTAAAGGGAGATTTGGTTACTTGTGAAAAAGCAGCAACGACTGTAATCCTACTGTCATGTTACAATCCTGTTGAAAAGAAATACATTTTATTTCAATAATTTGACAGAAATGAGTCTGTAACATCAATATTTTATGTGCTAAAACAATGTAATGACACACATTTTTACCTGTTTAGAAGATGTGAAATCATGTAAAAACTCCCAGATGAATCCCTGAGGCATGCTAATCTCACATTAAAACACATTTTACAGCTATTTATACAAATATCTCAGTTTTTTTTTTTTTTTTTTTTTCATTTCATGCTTCAGACGCTCTCATCACTCTGACAGATTCTGCAATTATTAGTTCCCACATTTTAGTTATTAGTATCACAAAAGAGCGTCACTTGGCCCAGCGGTTATTTCCTACAAGAAAGTGAATGTTGTTTTTGGACTTAACGTCAAGAAGAGGTTGAGTGTGATTAAAGTTTTTGGTCTCATAGACTGGAGCTGTCACACGGCGACACTCTCTTTGAAAGGGGCTCATTTTAATTTCACAGACATTCACAGAAGAAAATGAAGGCGCTCCACGTAAAGTTAACGCCACGGCTGGCCGGGCGTTGAAGAACAGAAAGACAGAAGAGGCAGTCCTATATAATGGCCTATATATTTGCTGGATTTGTGCTATTACATTAAATATATTCAGCTTAATGCATTTGGTAGAATACACATTAATTAACTTTTCTGTAAGTGTACTAGAAGTATATTTTTCATGCACTTAGTTGTAAAGAAAGCATCAACTTACAATACTGTGATATAATGGCCACTTTTTGAAGCCCAGTGGAAGATTCTAGAGAAAACTGCCCACCTTTAATAACATAAATACCTGTTTTACATTTAGCTACCCCCACCTGGGGTCAAGTGGCTGCTTGAAGATCTTTGGTGGTAGCTCATATCAGCATTTTTTATAAGGATTTCGTGTGATAGATCAAGTGTAAAACTGTTGAACTTGACAGATTATAATACTCAGTTGTATTTTATTCCACAAAAACGAATAATAAAAGAGCAACTTTTATTCAGCACTCTTAAATCCACACCTTGCAGAACCAGCTTCCACTGAGAGCATTTTGGAGAATGTCTGATATTTTTCTAACAAAATGTTTTCATTTGGATTTTGATTTAGACTTTGACTGAGCCATTTGAGCTAAATCATATGTTTTGATCTAAGCCATTTCGTTGGAGTTGCGGCTGCACGCGTGTGTGGGGTTGTTGTTCCTCTGAACCTCCTCCACAGTGTAATGCTTTTTAGTTCTATCAGCTTTTCTTTTAGGATTTATCTCCTTTCACTTTGCTGTCAACTCTGACCAGCTTCCCTATCCCTGCTGACAAAAGCATGATGCTGCCACCACCATGTTTCATTATGGCTGTGGGGTTTTCAGGGTGACGTGCAACATCTGTTTTCAGTCATATGTAGCGATTTATTGTAGGCTGCATAGCTTAATTTTGGCTCTATCTGAGTAAAGCTTTAATGTCTTTAATGTCTCTCCTTGTGGTGAATTGCAGTTGGGCGTTCTTGTAGCTTTCTATAAAACGTACTAATCCCAAAGCAACATCTGAAAAAGAGGCTTTCCATAAACTGAAATAACATGTTTATAATATGTAATTCTGAGGATTAAGATTCAGACGTTTACAGCTGCAATCTGTGTTGTAATGTTATTCTGCTGTATTTCAGCCTGACCCATGGCTACATGACCGACAACAAGAGAATCTCTGCCACCTCCATCTACTTCGAATCCATGCCTTACAAGCTGAATGTGAGCGCTTGGTAGACTTCAGACAGTAAATCTGTGGAGGATTCCTAGTAACAAAGTGTTGTGTTGCAATCTCAGCCTCAGACGGGTCTGATTGATTATGACCAGCTGGAGAAGACAGCCCGCCTCTTCAGACCCAAGCTCATCATCGCCGGAACCAGCGCCTACGCTCGCCTTATCGACTACGCTCGCATGAAGAAGGTCCGACCTAACTATGTGTTTTCCAACTGAAATCTTTGTGGTAACTCATCAGGTTTTTGAGAAACGTTTCGTTACGGTCTGTGTTGTGTGTTTCAGCTGTGTGAGGAGCTGAACGCCTACCTGCTGGCTGACATGGCTCACATCAGCGGCCTGGTGGCGGCTGGCGCCGTTCCTTCTCCCTTTAAATACGCTGACCTGGTCACAACCACTACCCACAAGTCCCTGAGAGGAGCGAGGTACCAAATGTCCATTTAAATCAGCTTTCAAACCGCTTTATGACGGATCGAGGCGAACACTCGGACGGCTTCCTGTCTCCACTCTGCAGGGCTGGTATGATCTTCTTCCGGAAAGGCGTGCGGTCGGTGGACTCCAAAGGTCGGGAGACGTCCTATGACCTCCAGGACCGGGTGAACTTTGCGGTGTTCCCGTCACTTCAAGGAGGTCCGCACAACCACGCCATAGCCGGAGTGGCTGTGGCCCTCAGACAGGTCCAGACGGTTGTTTTAGTCGCCGATATTCAGTCGTGTCCAGTAATAAACATAATAATAAGGGAGAAAAATCCTTGGAGGGAAAACAAATCTAAGAACTGGCAGAATTTCAGCAGCTCATGAATAAAACATGAAAGTGCAGCGTTCTCCTTTTTTCACGCAGCATAATTTCACGTCTCCGCAGGCTTCCAGTCCCATGTTCAAACAGTACATCGCTCAGGTCCTTCTGAATGCCAAAGCCATGGCCGGCGCTCTGCTGCAGAAAGGCTACACCCTGGTGTCAGGTGAATCCCTCATGCACATCAACAGACATTTAAAAGACGCATGAAACTGGCAGCTTCCATGCTTCTCATACCACGGCATGAGCACTTTGTAGGTACTTCATGCACTCGCCTCCTTTTTTCATTCACAGCCCATTAATTTGCTTTTTTGTTTGTTTTTTTTACTTTTTAAAGGCAGCTTTCACTTTACTGTTGAACGCTTAAGAAATATCACTGAAAAGAAAAGTCAGAGTTGATGTTTTCCAGCAACAAACGGTTTGGAAGCAGTGAGAAGAATCGGCTCATTTCATCCAGTCAGACGTGTTTCGTAAAAATCGACATAATGAAGCTTTAACTTACACTTACCCTGCTTCGTTCTCATCTCCCTCCTCTTAGGCGGAACCGACAACCACCTGGTATTGGTTGACCTTCGACCTCACGGGATAGACGGAGCCCGAGCAGAGAGGGTCCTAGAGCTGGTATCCATCACAGCCAACAAAAACACCTGTCCGGGGGACAGGAGCGCCCTCACTCCAGGAGGACTCAGACTCGGTAAACAAACTCATGATTATTCGTTTTAATATGGAGGGTGTAGAAAATGCATCTCCTGTTTAGTATAAAAGTCTGTGTGCATTTATTCTAAAGCTTACTGGGTTATTTTCTGTCGTTGTTTTGTTTGTTTTTCTTCGCTTTTCTTACCATCTTAATTTTGTTTTTTTGCTGAAGGAGCTCCAGCTCTGACTTCTCGACAGTTTAAGGAGGGAGACTTTGAGAAGGTTGTGGATTTCATAGATGAAGGGATTCAGATCGCTCTGAGTGTGAAGCAGAAAACTGGTGAGACTGTTTCGGTGTGATAATTAACTGGGCAAGAGATTTTATGTTTTGTAAATGAAAAAAAAAAAAAAAAAAAATCAAATTTAGGAGCAAAAAATAAACTATCAAAACACATCACTGTGTGTCGTGAATCATGGGATTTACTTTTTGAACTCAATTCCTAATTTTTTTTTCACTTTATCTTGAACTGAAGAAGATTAAGAAGACCAACTTGTTGAGATATTGTAGAGTACCGTAACGTTTTATTTATTTTTTTGGCACTTTATTTTTTTTTTTACACATTTCCTTTTTCCTCCCATCAGGAAACTTGGCCAGCTTCAAGTCCTTCCTGCTGAAGGACCCTGACACAGTAAAGCTCATTGCAGAGCTCCGCCATCGGGTGGAGCTATTTGCCAGACCCTTCCCCATGCCAGGATTCACAGATCACTAAAAGAGAAAGCGGGCTTCTCTCCAGCGACGTCACCTTCTGTCGACTTCCTGTGGAACTGTAACGCGCAAATGTCACCGTTATATTTGGATCACGCCGCACTGTTGGTCAGTTTTCTGCTGAAAATGTAAACACAGTCTTTTTAATGGAAGAGTTTCATCCGAGGCCGTGGTAAATAATGACTGGTGTACAGAACGATGCATTGAATATTGATGTACAGCTGTGAAGAGAAACATTTCAGTGTAATTGTTGATCAAAGTCAGACATGAATAAAGCAAGAAATCAAGTTTGCACAACGTTGCTTTTTGACGTATTTTCTTAAGATATTCTGACAACCAAATTAAATAAGAAATGAATGCTTTTATATTACATTTTGTTGGACCAAAAATCAGATGTATTGGATTCAACAGAAACAGCTGGAAGGAGCTAGCTTCTGTCTTTCTAGGTTGCGTCAACATTTTGTGTTATTTGTTTTCGTCTGGCTCGATTTTGTGAGTAACATAGTAATTCCAGGCTTAATTGTTACTAAGCGACGTCTGAAGGAAATTATGTGTAATTGCAAAAAGAAAATAAACAAGGGTAAAAGTGGATTTCTGGGTTAGATATGAGGATAATAGTTTGTAATTTAAGAAGGGAGGGGCTTCTGTGGCTCATAAACAATGATCTGAATGAAACAGCTGGCATTTCCTCCTGGTGTTCAGAGAATATAGTAAAAAAAAAAAAAAAGGTGATTTCTGAACAGGATGAGAAATGTGTCAGAAAGGTTGGAGTCACAGATTCAGAAAGTTTTCATTAACCTTTTTTATCTGCTTTGCTGTTCAGTGTGTCTTTTTCAAATCAAAGGAAGTGTCCACCACAAATTTTCAATATGGATTTCACAACATATTTAGACATAAACGCATATATAAACAAAACATTTTGCCAGATAAAGTAATAAAAATGAAGGGTATTTAGAGTTGCTTTGTTTTAATCACAAGTTGTGAATGTATCAAAAATGAAAAAAGCTTAAAAATATATATATGTCTAGGGGCTAAAATGCAATTTCCCAAAATCCCAGATTCCCTTGTCACAACTGTGGGAGGACATGATGGTGTAATTAAAACCAGAATCTCTTGGTAACTATGACAACATGTTACTCTAGCGGTCCCATCCGTAGTTAAAAACAGTGGAGGTTGTATCATGCTGTGGGATTGCTTTGCAGCAAGCAGAACAACAAACACTTTAGAGCTGACTGTGTTATTGTGTCAAACTATGTCTGAGTCTTTAAGCACAAAGGAGACCAAAGTCACACAACAAAGTCGATTTAAAAGAGCAGGAAAAAAAACGCATCTTTACTGCAGTCAGACTTCTCCTGATCCTCCCTCACAGCCTTTTGGGACGCTGAAATCTGTTATTTGAACAAACACAAGCTCTAAGAGCCTCTGGGCAAAGGAGTGATGGTGTCAGACAGTTGCTGAACAAACTTCTCAAGATGAAAGAAACCATTTTTAATTTTTTTTTTTAATCATTATTGTTTGTTTTAGTTTGTTCCTTTCCCGGTTCATCAAGAAGTACCAACATTCAGACTTCATAAATGTCCCAATTTGGAAAATTTTGAATATAAAATATGAGGTCAAATGCTTTGCTATGAACAGAAACAGTCCAAGACTTTATGTGACAAAGAACATTGATGCTTATTTTATGTTCTACTCATAACGCTGTCAGTCATTTGTAGATCAAACAGACTGTTGTAAAAATGAGAAGATGAGAGTCCTAAACTTTCAAAAGTTCCCACTGCTCCTCAGATCTTTATTCTCTCTGGCGCATAACATGTCCTAATTTTATCCCCCTTTTGATAAAATTAAGAATTTTATTTCACACACAAAGAGCTTGACAAAGTGGCACAAATCCAGCCAAGAACATGAACTTCTGGAGTTAAATATTTGAACACTCATTCAGCAAGAGACTGAAAGGACTTTTGTTCTGAGTCGGACGTCTCCAACTTGCTTCTTTGTTTGTTCTCCAGTTTTTTTTTTTTTGTTTTTTTTTCCAGCTGAAGATTTTTACCAGAGGAATGTGAATCGTCTCCAGAGGCTTATGGTTGAACTCGGGGTCGGCGAGGTTGGGTCGAGTTCTCAGCTGTGTCGTCAGAAAACCTCCAAACACTCTGACCGTCGCAAAAGCAGCATCACAGCACAAATAAATGATGACCCGCCTCGTCTCGCTGAATTTTTTCTCATGACCTGACAACTCGTCTTTGTGAGATTTTGAATGCATTTAAAAAGTCAGGGAAACCACGTGCTTACTCGATTCAAGGCGTTATTAGACTGGCTACTATTGAAACAGTGTTTGTTGTGATGTGATGTGGTTTTATTGTTGTTCATAGTCTAAAGTTGAGTTTTATGTCATGTGGTAATGTTATTCCCTCATCAAAAATATATCTGGAGCGTGTTTGAGAAATCCCTGAATCTCACGTGGCAACTACTCATTGGTGCCTAAACGTGTGCTCTTACAAAACGCTGCCTCTTTCCACAAAGCTCCTCCTCACAGCCTCACTGTCCAAGCCAAGCTCCTGTCCCACAGAGCATCCTTCCTCTGTACCTCCCCCATTCATCTCCTCAGGACTAGCGGCAGCAGCAATTAGCTAACACCTGGTGGAACTGAGCTCATCATAGGAACTACTTATCAGTGCAAGAAAGGTTGTCAACTGCATATTGAGTGTCAGGAACAGCAGAAGCTTCTTAAAGAGGCAGAAGCCCAATTTCAAGGTGTTAAATTACAAGGTCGAATTTCTTTTAAGTCATCTTTGATATATACAACATTTTTTTTTATAACAACTGAAGGTAACATAGATATTGGATCATGCTATAAGATGCCACTATATGCCTGGAAAATGCATAATACTGTCGCTTTAAGTTCTAGCATTCTTTGTCGTGTCTAACCTTCAATTCACCTGAGAAGAAACCTGAATCCATCATATTCAGTGGAAAGAGACACAACCAAACATCCACAACCCATGCTAGATGAAAATCCTGAAAGTAAAGGATGAAATGACCTTGAATGTTAGTATTAAACAGCAAAAGAGCTGATATTTGGAGCTTGATTTGAAAAAATAGGCTTACTAACATCATCTTTCCTTAAATTTAAGTTACCACTTTTCAGGAAGTACCAGTGATGACAGTTTCGTCAAACACTGAGCCCTCATTAGGATTTATTATTATCATTATTATGTATGTGTGTTGCGCAGTACTGTTACGTTTACAGTATTGTGCTTAGGATGCCACACAGGGGTGGACTGTTTAAAATCCTGCCACTGATCAAAGACACTGGGCTGCTGTCACATGTCTCCCTCACACACACACACACCCACACACACACACACAGTCTGAAGGTGGCTCCACTGAATAAGCATCATTCACCTGCAAAGTGACAGCCGTACTGCCGACAGACGGCTCGGCTCCATCAGAGCTTCTGAGTGCAGCGTGTGGAAAAAGATCCGTATCTCTCTCACTTCCATCCAGGCGCACAACAAAAATCACCTGCCCACCATGTGGAAACGGCTCACGACAAAATAAACACTTCGGCAGCCATCAATCTGCGGTTCATTTATTGAAAGAATATAATGTGATTAAAGCACCCGATGCTTTCATAAGTGACGCAATCACTGGTAAATTAAGTGACAGCTGAACTTACAGTCGGTTATGAAGTACAAACACTCTGCTGACAATGACTGCTGCTGCAGGGCAGGACGGCATTGCTCTATAAAAAGCTGGGATAATAAAGAGGAAAAATGAAGCAGGGTTGTTTTGGTGCATTTTTTTCTTCGCATATTTTACATGCTATTTACATTTAGGATGAATATCTGGAAACCTACAAAGTACTTAGATTAATGTATGTTTTTTATTTTTTATTTTTTTTTGCTTGTTTTCAGTGTCATGCTATGAAAATTAAAGTGGAACCAATATTTCCAAAACAAGGCTATGTCCTTGAGATAATAATTGTCAGTGATGAAAATTGGAAGCAAGTATGACTATGAAAAACAAGCCGTAGTGTAAAAAGGGACAAACACAGGCAGAAACTCTGTGTGTGCTGCGTCTTTCAGTGAGCAGTTTCGATAGTTTGCTGTCACATTTACCAGGCAACCAGCTGCTATTTAAAACCAAACATCTGGATTTAAGAGTTGGGTTCGCCCAAAACCTGCAGTGCTGATGTCGGAAAAGACAAAGAGAGAAAGAAATCCGAGTCCAGATCCGGATCTTCGTTTCTTCCGGTTTGACTCTGAGCTGTACGGTTCAGAAATCAGGACCCTCCTTCTTCAGGTTTTTGTAGTCTGTGGTGATTGCCACAAACTGCAGAAGAAGAACATAAACAGAAGACTGCTGCCGCAACAAAAATATTTACCCTGTAACTTGTGTGGACTAAGCAGTAGCTCATGTTTGTGTGTGACCTGGATTACCTTGTACTGGTATGTGGGGTCGAGGTTATTCCATGGTTCAGGATTATCTGTCTTGTTCCAGCTTAAATACAGAAAAAAGCAAGGAATTGTTTTATCCTCTTTAAATCTCTACCGCCATTGTTTTTAAAGAAATCATTAAAAAAAACTAAATAAAGAAAAACAGTGTTGTGCAAACATGTTACAAGACCTGCTAAGACCAGACATTAAGCCCAAATGCTTACTAAAAGCAAATCCAGCAAGACTTGGACCAAGTGGGACAAAGATATTCGTCAAAAGCAAGCAATGAGTCAAGATATTTCTTAAAAGGTTTGAAGCCAATACCAGAGCAGCGTTTCAGGACAACACTGAAGCTAATCGAGTTGGTTGAAAATTGATAGGTTTTACTCAGAAAACATAAATATTGATCACCGATTAAGGAGGCAAGCAATCTGAAAAAATGTCCAGAAAAGACACCAGAACTGGTGTCAGTTTGATTGTTACAGACACGGCATACGCTGAGATTACTTTTGATATATATATTTTTTGTTGTTTTTGTTTTTTTAAACTCCACAGTCACAAACATTAACGTATTACTGTACATTAGGTTTAATGAAACAGACCAACACAAAGTGATTCATTGCTATGAAATGTCCTTTCTATTCTTTGATACCCCTAAATAAAATCTGGAGCAACCGATTACCATGGATGTCGCTAGGACGCAATTGCTAAGTGGTTCTTCTGTGTGTAATTTGTGTTTTTAAATCATAAAAGTGGAATATTCTATGAATGCTTCAAGATTTGTCATCAAACATTTGTGAATAAATAGCATCAAAAAGATCAGGGAACACGGAGAGGTCAGGGAGAAAGTTATGAAGAAGGAGAACAACCATAGACAGACAGAGCTAATGGAACAGTTGAAAATGGCCTAGTTAAAGCCCAAACCTAAATCCAAATCAGAACTTGAAACAGAAACGTAAATTTCTTATCATTCTGACAAAGTCTAAATTATTTTATCTGCGAAAAACTTTGCAAACCTCGTATTATTTGCCTTCTACTTCACAACTATACAAACCTTGTGTTGGTCACTTCAAAGTGTGAGTGCGAGTCAGGATTGTGCCTAATTACTGCAGGCTGGGTTTTTCTCTCTCTTTTTTTTTTATCCAAAACTGCTGCAAAAGTTCAAAAAGTCTTACGTGACATGTGGTCCTCTGGCCAGCCGGATAAGATATAAGGACGCACCACCCATTCCCAGGCAGATAAAGAAGAACTGGGGGATTAGCTGAAGGCAAACAGATAAAACCAACAGTTATTTCTTTGCTACTAAAAATTTAAATAAAATTAAAAAAAATGTTATTATATAGATGACAAAGCATAACCTGAAAAAAGGCTCATATAATTAAACATTCACACTGGATCCGAACCCACCATAGAAACCTGAGAGTGAACTGGCTTCTCGAATAACTAAACATGTAGAAAGAAGCCTAAGTTTTCCAGGTTTCTGACATAGCTATGACCCAATTATTAGTTTTCTGAAACTCTGGCTTTGAACTACGGAAGAAAGTCACAATAATAGAGAATATTTGTATACATAGGGAGAAAATGGAAACTCCAGACAGAAAGGATTCCAACAAAAGTTGAAATGCTAAAAATTGACTCATCATGCGAGATGGAAATGATACAAGGTGAAAAGGATCCAATTTTGTTTCAAACAGAAAATTAAAACCATGTATAGTTTTCCACCCACTTCACTATCATCCATGTAGCCCTAAAATCCTGAATAAACACATTCAGTTTTGTGGTTGCAACATGGTAAAATGTGAAAATAAAAGTTTGTTTAAAAGTATGAGTCAAACAGAGTTCATTCAAACTGTTTTGTTTCAACTTAAAAAAAAAATTGGTCAAAACACAATTTCAGAAAAGCAGGTGAAACAATTTTGGATATGATGAAAAGTGGCAAGCCCTTTCAGCTGCGGTCTCATGTGAAGAGCAAAATCACATTTGTCAATTTAAGCCACACAAATATCTTTTTAAGAGAAGGAAATACTGCAGTCAGTCAGCTCAGTCATCTGAACCCTGAATCTGCCAGTCCAATTAATAGGAAGGTTTTGCCAAACAAAAATCTGATTATATTCTCCAGTCATTCTCCTCCAGGTTCATCAGAAAATCGCAGCTCCTTTACAGGTGAGGACAACAGGAACTGTCAGACAGGTGATCTGGACCAATCACAGCTCTGCTGATTAATTAGTGACCCGCTTCTGTCGTCCCAGTGAACCAGCTGACGCAGAGATACGAGGTTACGTAAGACTCTGAATGACGGTCTGTGGGAAAACAACAATCCCAAAGAACAGGAACTTCTTTGTCATACAATTTTCTGCTTCGCTTGTGCTGCATTTTAATGTGGAAAACAATGTTTTCAGAGGACAGGAAGTAGTTTAATGCTTTCATTACCTTTATTTTCAGCTGTTCTTGTTACGGCTCGCTCCTGAGTGGGACAGGTTGACGTCTTTAAATAACACCAAAAGCGGTCTCTGTTTTCTACCCAGAATGCAATGGGAACACTGGCCCAGTGGCTCCCACAACTATATTTTATCATTAATCTTGAGATAAAACTTATCTGATTTTTTTCCATTAGCTTTACTATCTCATATAAAAAAAATAGTTTTACATATTAACATACATGTTAATATTATTACAATGAAAATATTAATAATTAATAATGATAACAAATGTTAGCACAAAAGAATACAAACAATATGTATTATTCTGTCCTTTATTTAATGAATAACATTAATGACATGCTATTAAATAAATGTGTTTGTAAATCAGGTATACATTTTGATTTTAACTGTATTTAAACAGTCTTACTACTTATAATAGCCAGCAAAAGTATAAATTTATTTACTATATTTATACATTTATCTTTACATTTTTTAATCTACATTTTTTAATTTGTCAATTTAGAAATAGATTTTAAAAAACAACAACATGGTTTTAAATTTTAATTGTCTTATAGTGTTGTCTAGTTAACAGCTTGGATTCCAAAGTCTGTGTGGATCTGAAAAGGTTTGGCAACAGCTGCTCTAGTTGGTGCCTGTAAGGTGAAATGGAATCATCTTCTACTTAATATGTACAGAAAACGAAAGAAATGTCCCACAAATTGGATGGAAAACACCATCAGCTTGTTAATCCCTGCAGGAAGTCTGACCACAAGTTAAACGCCAATCCAACATGATCTCAAAGTGAGCCAGATGGATCCTGAAGGAGGATTAGAGCCGCTAACGACCCCACAATGTAAGACAGTTCAACACAGATGAAAAGTTATTTTGAGGAAGTTAAACCAGGAGTTTAGTTTAATAAAATAATGAACTCCAGCAGGTTGGTCTTTGGTGATGAAAGGTTAAACTTCAATGTTTTTTTTCAGTGTACAATGGCAGAAATATAAACATTTTAAAGCTTTTTTTTTTTTTAAATCATCAATTGGGTGACCGACCCAATGATGATTATTATGCGTTTCATATCAGATTGTCTTCATTCCTCTTTATTTATAAATAGGTGAAAGCCTACTTTTATGCTGCAATTTTCTGAATTGCAGACACTTTGTGACAGAGATTTCTTGAAATGCACCACTCTCATAATGATATCGCTCTGATCATCTTTCACTCTTTCCATATGTGTGTTTGTCTGACTGATGTTTTTATTTGTCAGACTTTTTTTTGTCTGAAGCTTTTGGACTCTAACCGCCTGTGTCTTTGTCTCTTTCCGTCCATCTGTCTGAAGTTGATGAGGCAGGTTTACGGAGTCTCAAAAGGATTTTACTCTCTGCGGTTTCTGTCTCGGTGCTTGTCAGTTTTCCGGGATGATAGACGATGCTGAGGAGCTCTGGTAGCGCGAGTTTTCATCCCTGCAGCTTCTCTCTCTCTCTCTCCAAGGAAACCAGAGACAAAAAGTTAACACTCTGTAAGCCCTCGTGGAAATGGATAAAAAAGACTCTGAAATAATCCCCTCCCCTGTGGGGGAAGAAATACATGTTTTTGAGGAAAGGTTTTACACCAGCAACTGATCTGATTTTGTCAGATAATTAAGGAGATTGAATTTTTTTATTTTCATGTGTTATGTATGACTGGTGCCTTAATCCTCTCTAAATTTGCCTTGATTTTAAAACCGGCTGCAGGAGCGACGTAACCGACTGAATGAGAGCTCCAGATTAGAAGAGACAGAATTAGACTTCTCTTTATCTCTCCTGCTTTAACCTATTAATGAATGAGTGACATTGCAAGTGATTACATAAGCTGGCTAAGTACAGGGATAAGGACAGTAGGGAGTGACATTTGACTGCAAATATGCTAAGGTAAATCAAATTTCACAGTATTTTTTCTGAAAATCAATAAACAGAAAAGGTCAGTAGAAATGACCTAAACGTTGACCCACTTATGATTTGGACATGGCAATCTAATAAAAACAAAAACAAAAAAAAAACAGAATAAATGTGTATCTAAAACAAAAAACAAATTTAAAATTATACCACAATTACTTTTACTTTTGTAATCTAAATTATTATAACAAAAATCAAAATGCTAATTATTTTCATTAAACTCAAGTGGTAAACATCATGTGGCTGAATTTCCTTTCGCATTTTTCAAAACAAGTGTCATCCAATGAAATTTAGAAAGAGGAAAATAGCTTTTAAAAATTAAATAAAAAAGTCACCACACATCATAAGAACAGTCAAACCGGGAGGAAAGGAGGCTCACTCACCCCGGGGTGCCTCTTTGCGTGCTCAGCCACCACCCGAAACATCAGTGCTCCAGTTTACAGGTCTCTATATGTACAGAGGATGAAATAAAAGTTTTTCAGAGTCGACAGTTCAGGGCCAACCACCAGCTTCTTGTGGCCGTGCACAGGCAGGATTAAGACCTGTTGCTTTCTACATATGGAGCGACACAAGGGGGAGGAGGAAGAGGAGGAGGAAACGGGGGTATGAGAAAGAGGCCCTTTTTCATCTAATTACAGCTACTGTTGGGTGATTCAGCCCTTCTAAACGCTGTATGTGTTTGAAGATGGACGTCTCTGGCCTGAAACGTGATGATTTGTTGTCCCAGCTAAAGGCAGACGTTCAGCTTGGAAGCTCAGAGCGCCTTTATCCACCTCTTTGCTTGTGGTCTTGTGGGAAACGAGTGGAGGAAATGAAACAGGATTGAGTTTCCTTTCAAAGGCCAGGAGGGAATTAATGTATGTCTGAAATCTTATCAGATACAAAAACAAGAAATTCTCAAAGGACTTAAGCTTGCAACACAGTTTTTTTTTCTTTTTTAAATGAGAATTTCTCTGATAAAACAAACAAACAAAAAAAACCACAAGCTGGTCAGATATTGTTGCATCCTCCCCAGAAGCCCTCCTCCTAATCGAGTCTGGATGCGCCGTGTTTGCAGCTGTCGTCTTGGACACTCAGTCACCGTCTCTGCGCCTTTTCAGGCTTCTCAGACAGCCAGTCAGCGCCACCACAGACCTACTCAAACTCTGAGTGTTTGGTAACATAGCAACACAGCTTAGTGACCATTATTTCTAGGAAGAAGAGGAAGAAAAAAGAAAAAAAAAGCAACACGGGATTTCCAGCTCTCATGCATTTGAAATTTAAATTAAAATTTTCCCAACAGGTGCTTCAACTATAGCTTAGCTATAGTCAAGAAAAGGTACAGAGCATCTGTTAAAATAAAATGAAAAAAAAAAAACATATGTAGAACCAAATCATACTTTATATGAATTTATTGCATGCACTTGTGAAAAAATATCTATCAGTGTTTAAAAACAAAGGAGAAGCCAAACGAGCCCATTGGACCGAAAGCTCAGAGAGAGAGAAACACTTTGTCCTCCCAGTCTGCTTAATGGACCAGTGTCTGTGATTCATTGTGCATCAGTTTAATTGGATGTGAAGACAAATACAATCCAATTTGTCTCATAAGTGCCCCTCGGAGATGTTTCATCCCAGCCCGTGACGTCCCACAGTGTCCACAGAGGACTGATCTGGAAAACAAAGCAGCAGCATTGATCACATGATCACATTAGCAAAGCTTTGTTATGCAGAAAGAAGAATATGCTAATTATGTTTTGCCGAATATCATAAATTTCTTATTTGCCAGTTTAGTTTATTCACACATACAGAGAATCATGTTCACATTAAAATGTCTGGAAGGTGAACCTAATCGGTCTCAAGTGTTTTGGAACCTCTGAAAGGCGTTCCTTTGAGTTTGTCCGTCTTGGCATCAGCTCTGTCCCTGCCAAAGAAAAACATGATGCTGCCGCCACCATGTTTCGACATGGAGCACAATTATGTGTTCAGGTTGATGCTTAGTGCAAGTTTGTCCCCACATGGCTTGTGGAGAACTTTACACAGGAGTTCTTGTGGTTTCTAACTTTAGCCTAAAAGCTTTTACAAATCTTTGCAATACCTCACTATCTCTAGTAATAGTGTACCTTCAGGCACAATGATTTTCAAATTTGTATGTGTAAAAAATATAGAAAAAATATGTTGTTTTCTTCTACTTTGCAATTAAGAATGACTATTTCAAACAGAGGTCGGTACAGGGCCGTAAAATGCAAGAAATTAGTAAGAGTAAAAAGAGTAAAAAGAAGTATTTGGTAAAGAGGCTACTCAATTACTGTGTAACATATAATGCAATGTTTTTAAAATTATTTAATCAGACAGACAAAATATAAAGATAAGTGCAAATATGTGCAAAATTAGAAAAACAAAGCTTGTGTAGAAATAAGAAGTTTCACATTAACAAATTGCAGGTGTGTATTCCAGAAGTTTTACAGAGGCGAGGCTTCCAAAAAATATGGTGTAAAACTACTCCTAAAAGAACATTTATTTCAAAACGTTACTTAAGTGAATGTAACTACACCCACCTCTGGTTTTGGACTATCACAAAAATGTATATTGTGACTACAATGGAACAAAATGTAGAAAGGCACGACTGCATATTCCAGTATTTGCAACACTGTTCTTTCCCGCCGATAGGACAACCAGTTGAAGAGTCAAATGTATGCACACAGTGTGCAACATGTCAAATGTATGCACACAGTGTGCAACATGTGAATAGACTCACTGCTCAGCGACGATGGCAAGGTTTCCCATAAAAAAACAAATTTGATTTTCTGGCTATTTTAAGACAAAGCTTCGTGGTATCTGTCACAGATTCAGCGTTTGGACTTTGATTTTTCCCTCTCCTCCGCCGCAGGTCTGTGGGACATTGGCTCATCCTGTCTGCTGCTCCTGCTGACCTACAACACTGCAGCTCACAAACAAATCCTCCTAATTGGATACCGGCCAACGCGGTGGCAGCAGGCTTGTTTGGAAACACAAGCCCCCAGTCAGCGCGGTATTCCCCCTGCGCCGTGAGGTAAACATGGTCCAGAAACACATAATGATGATGCTGATTGGTCCTAGCAGGAAATAGGCTGTTTGACAGGACATCTTGCACATCGTCATCTTTTAGTAGGGAGATATAAAAATGGAGACACTTGTTACACATCATCAGGGTGGCTTTTTTTTTTTAAGAGATGCAATTATACAGTTTGATTTCAACATTTTCCTATTTTTTTCTCTCCCATTGTGATCTCTCCCTTATGATAATCTTCAGCCAATCCTGTGGAAGTCGCAGGCACGCCGTGGCTCCTATTAGCCTCAGCCAGCCACTGCTGTGGGAACGGGACCTTTCTGAAGTGTGTGTATGTGCGCCGCTGCCATGTTGCTACTTGAGGAGAAACAGAGCAGGCTGAGCACTAGATTGAACCTCGATCCCTGACACGGTTTCCCACATAATACTATTAAACTACTCAGGCCTGCAGCGCAGCGCGGTCACCAAGGAGCAATAAAATCCACGCATGTACCGGACGGCTCACACGCTGGCCAGGAAGATCAGTCGAAAATCTGTAGCTTGTGCACATGACAATGAAATTGCACAGTTTAATAAGTTTTACACTATATTCCATGTTGAAAAATGTTTTCCAATTATGATGCATGTTTTGAAATAAATGCATCTCATAAAATCATTGCCTCTTTATTAGATGTTTATTTTCCAAAGACTTTATAAAAGTTCAAAATAATAAAAAGTACACCTGTTTAGTATTAATTACAAAAAACTCTTATGAAGTTCAAAAATACTATGGGAGAATTGATCATTCAGATCTAACACCGAGTTACGGTTACTCAGTGTTAAATAACTAACTCCAGACAGATTTGGTATTTAACACTTAATTAAAGCTAAGGTACCAACTCTCCAAAAAGAGTTAAATTAGCACTTTCTGGTGTGAACCCATGTACTTTAAAAGTGTTGAAATTAAATCTGACATAGTTAATTTGAACCTGCTGGATTAGCTGTAAGCTGGTAAAATATTATTTTATTTGAGATGTTTCACTTTGACAAGCTTTATACAACAAGACGAAAAAGTGTGGCAGTATGCCCTGTAGGCTTTGAACTCACCACACAAGTGCCTGAATCTAATTGGTTGTGGCGCTGACTGCCTGTATTAAAGGGCCCGCCCTCACGTGGTTGACGTCACGTTGTTTTCCTTCCGGTTCAGACTTCGGCGTTTGTTGGTGCTGCACGCTAAGTAAGGCAGGCTTCATCTCTCTCCATCAAGCTTATTACTTGTGATTTATTTCCATTTTCTGTATAACTGCCGCAAATTAATACGCGCTCAAAACGGTGCGCTTAACGACGCTCTGATCGCCGATCCATCGTCCTTGTGGTAAGAATCTTCCCACACTCAATGTTTGTTAGCTTAGCTTTAGCTCAGCTTTTGTTGTATATCCAGGCCGCCTGTACAAGCTCCCTGTTTCCTCCTTCCTGTCAGAGGCTCTATTTAAAGAGCTCAGTGGTAAGTGAAGTGCTAGTTTTTTCACGCTTTTGGGTTCCATTTCTAACATTTATTCTTGTTAGCCACTGCCGTTTGTCCTTGGCCGGTTGTTTGCCTGCTGTTCTGGTTGTCCCCGACTGGCGGTCCGCCTGTCATCTGGGTTATCTGTCGGCTGCCTACCTGTCGTCCTGTTTGCTGGCTTCATGCCCGCCGTCCTGGTCGGTGTAAAGCTGGCTCCCATCACTCGTCCAGTGTGGCTGATTGGTGACCAGCTCGGACTAATCCTTCAAGTGCCGTTCTGAGTGGCGTCTGCTACAGCGGATCGGATCCTCCCAGGACGGACCCTCAATTTGGACTACTGCTGCTTGATTGGTCGTGAACTGAATTGTATAATTGTATTGTCTGTAATTTTAATGTTTCTTTCCTTATTTTGACAAGAACGGCCAGCGTGGTGTTGGTAGTGGACTTTCTGGTTTGGTGCACGATTTTCTTTTGTTTTTGCTGTTTCGTTTGCTGTTTCTTTTTAGGACACTACCCTGAATTACGCTCCTCTCTGAGTTGAGCCATAACTGTCTTTTAATGTGTGTGGTTTTAAACTAGTATATTTGATTAAACTAAAACAATTGTGTAATAAACTTATTGAATTGAGATTGTCTCGAGCCTCGTATGTAGCGGGTCTGTGTGCCTTAGAGGCAGTGGCGCAAAAAGTGGGTATGCAGCGCATGCAACTCATAGGGGCGCTGCACCAGAGGGGCGTCAAATCCCAGTCTGGAGGGGGCAGCGCCCCGATGAAGCCTTCACATACACTTCACCTCGGCACATGTAAATGTAGCGAGTTTTACCTTTCACTTGTCTTCGTCTGGGGGGGTTAAACATACGGTCGCTCATACGGGTAGAGCGACCGTATGTTTTCTACGCTCCTTCACCCTTGCATGCCTTCCTTGGAGGGTGGGGGTGCTCCGATTTATGTTTTCGCATCCACCTGAATAATATGTAGTTGCGCCCCTGCATAGAGGTAAATTTAAGTGGAGACATTGCAACCAATTTTATCTTTAATAGTGCTTTAAAATTTGAGTTACCAATTTCTACCACACTGGTCCCGCCACAAGAATAAAAGGGCCTAGAATTGGTCTTATGCGATCAATTGGTCACTAAACTTATTTTCGTCTTCCAGAACGAACCAGTTAGACAGGTTCTTAGGATCGAACAGTTTATCCTTCCTGTCTTTACCTCTCTCTC
>NW_015112734.1:0-114486 GCF_001443285.1 Poecilia latipinna
TTCTCGTTTTGGGACCTTTTACTCTTTGGAAACAAATGTTTAACAAAATAAAAAAAAAAATCAACAATTTGAAGTATTTTGGAATGGTCCACAAAATGCCAGGAGATTCTGTTTTCAGCATGTCGGATTCAAAATGCAAAAGGTAAATTATTAAAAGATGGCATTTTCATCATGTAAAGGGTATTCATTTAGACTTTAGAAATTAAAACATATTGATTTTTGTCAGGAATCCTAACTGATAGGTTAACAGCTAAACAATATTTTCTAGTTGAAACCCAATCTGATTTCTTTAGGGGTGAAAAACAGTTTGAAGGTCAGCATCCAACAAAACAAAAAACAGCACAATGGTCCTTTAACACGAGGCTCAAACCTATCACACGTAAGGCCGATCGATAAAGCTTACTACCTAAAAAAAAAAAAAAAATACTGTTAAGACTATTGTTTTCTACAACTGCCTAACCAGGAAGTAAATGATCTTTTGTAGTGCTCGCTAACTGCCTGGTGTCTCTACGCGCTCTAGACTCCAAACTTACTTGGTATAGAAAGAGATGAAAGTCATGAAACTACTACAAACATTCTCAGCTATCGGGGTTAGCAAAGGGCTGCTCTCTACGCTGCACAGAAACCTATGAAAAAGCCTGCTTTAAATACTGTTAACATGTTTCATTTGTAAAAACTAACACTTATAAAGTTAATGACTTTGATACAATCATCAGTTTAAAATCTCTAGTGTAAAAATGTACAACTTCATAGGCTGGCAGGTGTTTTGTGTGTTTTCAACACTTGTGGCACGGTTTTCTTCCCGGTCGAGCAGGTTGACGCTCCTAACCTGACGGGACACAACCTGCTTTGTTTAACGCTAACCAATGTGTGACTCCAGTTCCTCAAGAGTTGGGACACTGTGTAAAACATAAAAAGTGTCTGAAATATAAAGATAAACAGGTGCATCTTGGCAAATTAAACTAGGGCATTATGTTGATTCATTACATACAGGGAGACATATAAGTGATTATTGGAGGTAATTTTAAGTTTGACTCTAGCCCAGTTTTTCCTTCCACTGAACTTTCCATGTTTGAATACAGGTGGCTTAATCTTATGAGTTTTTCTTGTGATTTTGTATGACATACCAAAACATTCCTGTATTTAAAAATCTTTTTTTTTTTTTGTCTTTTTGAACAACAGTAGTTATGATTGACTAACGTAAGACAAATAAATGCCAGGAATATAACAGTCACTGTGTAATGAATCCATAAAAGCTTTCGCTTTCAAAAATTACCGTAATGATTGCTGAGATGCACCTGGATTCACGAAAAACTGTAAACATAAAAGTGAAAATTAAGAAATCAAAAAACCTCATGAGGGAAAAAAGAAATATGGTGGCATCTGAAAAAAAAGGACATAAAGAAAAGATTGCAGAGGTAAGAGGTTTTAAACACTAAGCTGCTGGAGGAGCATTTTGCAGCTGCTAAGATTTGTTGTCAGTAGATCAGGAATAAAATTGGGTATAAAAAGAAAAAAGGTGGAAACATGTTCCCCAATGCAGAACTGGGAAGACGGAAGATCGTATCATCCATCATTCGTCAAATAATTAGAAGATTAAAAACTGTCTTCTGGTCTCAAAATATAAATGTAAAAAAATGTTTATAAATTTAAAAGGGAGGTTCACTCCATTGTGAGTAAAATATGGGTTTCTAACATATTTTATGCAGTTTTTATTTACATTTTTACACAAAGTCCCAACCTTCTTGAACTGGTGTCTCAGCTCTGCAGCAGCCCCTGTTGGCACAAGGAAGCATTCTTCTGTTGTTCCTGACATCTTCATTTGTAACGTGACAAAACATAAAATGCTTAAAGTTAGACAGCAAACTTTAACCTGTGACTGATGTTTGAGGTGTGGTTCGGTTTGGTTTGGGTGTTTCCACTTCTTTAATAAACAAGATTACTTTCCTGTTTTGGTTCAAAATGAATCCAAAAGTGAGTACAAACTTTATTTTTCAAATTTTGGTACTAATGTATTGTTGCATTTGGATAATCTTTAGTTGACAACATTGTGTTTGCAAATCATGTGATCAAAATATGAATATTTAATATTTAAATCCCATCTGTTCAATCGATTCTCCGTCAGAAAAATCCTCAGCATCGCTTTGCTTGACCTTAGCATCATTCAGGTAGAGCATAGTGTTTTTTAAAAGCTTTCAAGAGGTCATTTCATTAAAAGCGAATATTCTCCTTCTAAAACAATCCTAAAATCACGCTGCGTTTGGAGTTTGAAGACAGGATCTGGGATGGCGTCACGTCCGAGTTCAATGCATTCCAATAACAGTCCGTATTGTTATTGAAAAACAGTTTTAACTGTGGATCGTAAGGAGAATCTCCACCTACTTACTTGTAGTTTTTTTTTTTATAGTTTCTTGTTTGTTTCAGAAATGATTATAATTTCAAAGCCAAAGTCTGTCAGATTCTCAAATAATGAAAACAAAACTTGAATAAAAAATAAAACTAATTTGCTTCTAATTTCTGTAATTTGTTACTTATGGTTTCACACCTGCATGGCAGCTATGTTACAACCAATTAAAACCTTTCAAAATAAAAGTCTAACAAATGTACACTAATAGATGAGCAACAAACAACGTCTGTGCAATAATTAAAGAAATGTACAGTTTTCTCTATACGGAGTGCTGTAAAAGACAATAATTATGTTTGTTGATTCATAGTTTTTGTTCATCATATTGAAATAAGATACATCTACTTAACCAAAAACAAAAAGTGAAGAGTTAACCAAAACGTGAAATAACAGTATATTAACATTTAATTTAAAAAGAGAACAAAAAGTATGTGGTTGTATAAATACTGCTCCAATATTTCTCCTTATCTGTTAGTGTTTGACACACAGACTTAGTGTGACGATTTAGTTTTTATGACAATTTTAAAAAAGCCACATTGGTGATACAGAATAGGTAAAATACATATTAGATTAATCTGAAAATATATTAACTTTACCATAAATCATTTGCAGGTGTAAAACTCATGATAAGCTACTTACATGTTCTTTTTGTCTTTTTCAGTTGTTTCGACAACTGGAGCTCTTAAATAATAAACAGAAAACCACAAGAAGTTCATAAGTTGGTGCAGATTTTGTGTTCCTCTTTTTAATGCAATAGCGAACCAACAGTTGTCGCTGGTTAACTGAGGTTTTGATTTCTTTAGTGGGATTTTTATGAATAAAGAAAACTGTTATTACCAAACCAAACACACTTCATTCTCCTTCAGAGGCACAGAGTGGACAGAGCGTGAGCTTCACCAACTCAACCACAACCAAAGATCAGCCGCAGCGACGCTCTGGATGCAGCAGCCTGGAGAGGACGGCATGCTGCGGCTTTAAACCGTTACGTCGCTTTACACAGGGCTGCTACACGTTTCCACTTTTATATGTTACTTACATTTCTGCAGGTATTTTTTAACATATCCTGGGAATTTTAGTGCAAAACTCTTGTCTAAATGCATTTTATTGTCTTCTTTTCCACATTTCAAGAAACATCTTGAAAGAAACATCTTTTCACTTGTGGAGTAGAAAAAAGCTTTTTGCCTCTAGACAAACTGAGAGCAAATTCTACAATTTAATATTCATATTCCTTCAGTCCTGACGATTAAACAAAGAAAACAACACATTTTCTTATTTTTGAATCTGAACGCTTTAATAAATGTCAGCTGTGCTTGTTTTATTTTCCATTGAGGAGCAAAAACACTGAAAACTTCTGTAACATTTCTGGTTTAAATATGTAATAAATCACTTTAACGGCTGAATTAATCTTTCAGAGATGCTAAGGGTGTAATATAAGTAATTTAAAGCTGCAGCAGGAAGTTCTGAGAAAAACTCAATAAGTTCAGTTTTTCTGCAAATGGTGCTATATACATGAGCATGTCCGACAGCGCTAAGACCCTCCTCCTGGTTCTGATTGGTTGTTTCTGAAGGGGAATGGTGCTTTTCTGGAAGCGGCAGTCAGAGCTAATTTCACAAATTGTGTCATTTTCTTCTGTCAGGACATTTTTAACAACTTTGTAAAAAGAGTATTTTTTATAAGACTTATCTATAACTGCCATGTTTCTGCCAGAACATATTTGAGGTTTATTTTCTTGAAGAGTAAATGAAAACTAGCTTGATTCCTGGAAAAGTATAGACAAAATGCACCTAAAATACATGGCTGCCTGATGCATTTACAGAATAAAAAATGGTGAGTGTTCCTAATTTTGATGCATTTAACAAAGAGGAAAAACATTTTTTTTTTGCACTATTTAATCTTCTAATTAAGGGAGAACTACCCATTTATAACCTCTTGGAGACTTAAAGGTGCATTTTTGTTCCAAACTCAATTTTCCTTTTCAAAGCTTATCTTAAAATCTATTTATTTCAAGCCTGGGTAGGAACCCTGTGTACCTCGATGTAAGGAGACCCAGAGTTTTCTTTGTATGAACTCAGATTTATAGCAAATTGTACTTTCTTTTAATGGTGAGAAGGTTTACACGATGGTTTTAATTTTCGTTAAAACAACAGAAACCTTCAACTTGTAGCTTTAGAAGCTGCTGGAGAGCCAGGATCGTTCATGCTCGTCCATAAGATGTTAAGTTTGTGGCCTGCTCTGCCTACTGAGAGCTGTAGTCCAATGTCCTGTACAGGTTTTTTTTTTTGTGTGTGATCAGTAGGCCTACAGTGGGTGAAGCCCTTTGTGTGACTAAATAGGAGAGCAGAACGGTAAAGACGGTAAAGTGCTACTGCGGACTGGAGGCACCCTGATTAAAAAATGCTTTTCTTCAGCACAAAAACACACACGAGACCAGCAAACATACAATGAGGAACGGTACAGAAATTAAAACATAAACAATTTAAAATATACGGTAGAAAATAGAATAAAGCTCAAACTAAGTATACATTGGTGTCTTTTCAACAGGTGAGACTGGGGTTCAGTCTAAAGTGTTCGGTTCCTGTGGTGCTACAAGCTGGTTTGAGTATCTGATAGCTTCATCTGCCAAATTCTCTATTAAAGGGATTTAAATAAATGTAAAGACACACATTTTGGACAACGTCTCATTCCTCAATGAGACAAACAGGAAAGACGGTTTGGGTTGGGGGATTAGTACACCTGTGCTACATTAGGTTTATGCTTCACTTCATACCCTGAGGTTAGGTCCGTCGATTTTCTCATCTACATCCCGTATTTGGTTAACTGACTCATTTCACACGCCATTCTTAAAGAAATAAATCATACTTACCTATCCCAACTTAATTATCCTAAATCCTAAATTAAAACCATGGTGCAAAATCATTTTCAAAACCCTGTCACACCACTGTAGTCCTCATTCGCCGCTCATGCTCGGATGTCACAGTTATTTTGGAGGAAGACGTTTCCTTTTAGGTTTTGTTACCTTTTGTGTGAGTACAAGCCTTAATTCCACTCTTCCCAGTCCAAATGCAGCAATTATTCATCAGCTGAAGCTGCAGGAAACCAGGAAGGCCTATCAGGCACTCGGATAGAGGATAAAACATTTCATCTTGCTGGAAAAGAAAGAAAAACACAGAGGCGAGTTGCTCCTCTGCTCTCCAGAGAAGGTGTCTCCAGTGTAAAGGGACTGTGGTGATTTTACAGACATTATTGGCGAAGGCTCGCCCTGCCGCCGCCGGCGCTCATGTCTCTGCGGCAGGGCGGCTCCTGCTGGTCATTACGTTCCCATCCGCAGGCAGGCCACGCCGTCGCCCTCCTGGCTCAGCTCTCTGTTCCTGTCCGAAGCCTCCGGCTCCGGGGAGCCCAGCGTCCTGTGAGGGTGGGGGCTCCGCACCGACATGGAGGCCAGACTCAGGGTCCGAGACGGGTGAGGGGAGGGAGGGCGGTACCTACTGCTGCCGCCACTGCGGGGGTCTGGAGACAGGGACGGCGAGGACGAATCGTGTCTCCGATCTCCACTGGTCAGAGACTCCTCCTCCAAGGGGCTCTCGAGGTCAGACTCCGCCTCCTCTTCATCCTCCTCCTCCTCCTCCTCCTCCTCCAAGGTGAGTTCAAACTGGAATTTGTCTCCTCCCGATGAAGGGAAGGCTCCTCCTGACCCTGGAGTGCCAGCTGCGGGTCCCACCTCAGCGTGAGGCTCGTCCGGGCTCGTCGGCGAGGGGCTGCGGGGGATCATGCTCTGGTACCACTCCCTGTTGTCTTCAAGCGTGTCCAGAATGTCCTGGGCGTCGGGGTGCACCAGGTCAGCCCAGGTCTCCCACAGCGGGTGGACGATGTAGTCAATGAACCCCACCTGGGTGGGAAAATACAAAAACACTGAAGAGAAACCAGAACCAACCGATAAAGCTTGTGAAGACTGCGGAGGAAAACCAATGACTAAAGCTACGTTCACGTTGCAGCCTGTGGCAACGCTCACACTTCCAAATATATGGGATCTGAATGTGATCTCCAGTGTGAAGAGCGACGTGAAAGTGTCCCGCCTGTGCAGTAGAGGGCGCAGTAACGTCACACACAGAGAGCGTGCTCAGTGTTTTATCAGCTGCCATAAAAAGAAGAAGTGCTCGGTGTTTGCTGAAGTAAACATGGATGCTAACGGTGGACCATAGCTTACGATCCTGAAGTTGTTGTCCAACCAGAGCCAGAATATTAACAACTTAATCCTCTTTACAGTCCACCATGGTTGTTGTTATTCTTCCCGCTGTATCAGGATGCAGAACACTGACATTTGTTGAGAATCAGTGACGTTCAGGTAGGATGAATGCGACCTGAACGTTTGAATCGGATACGTGTCGGACATCCAAGTGGCCCGAGTCGCATTTGAAAAGAATCCGATCTGTGATACGGGTCGAATTACCTCAAAACAGTGAGTCATTGGGCTGTAGTGTGAACGCAGCCTAAGTTTGGACCATTTGTCTTGTAAAAACATGAACTTTTCCACAAGATGATGTGCAGACTTGACTTACTTGGCTCTTCTCTATGGAGGCGTTGTGTTTGTCGCACATAGGACTGATCTCCATCCCCTTATCCCGCTCTCGGTCTCCCTGGGTGAAGAACTCCACCATGATGCGGTCCGTCCATTTCCGATACAGCTCCAGTGGTTTGGTTGGGTTACTTAAGTCAGCACAGTGGACCATGTTCTGTAAAACCTGAAGCAAAAGAAACCCAAAAAACACTTCTGAGCCAGAAGATACGTCAATGAAACAAAAAATTTTCTCTAGTGTTTATGAGCCAAAATAATTGAAAGCACTTCATTCTACAACCAGATCCACTAAAGCACTAACCATAAGCATTAGTTCTGCTAATGCTAAAGTGCTACACCAACGTGATATTTATGGGAAGCTAATGCTAACACGCTAAATTCAACCAGCAGAAGATGAGGACGCTTTGAAAACAACTCATATATGTAGAGTTCATCATGTATTTGTGTAATTATCAGTCCTGGTTGTTCATTTAAGTGCTGTATTCTTCTTGTTTTTTGGTGCATACTTGCACACTTGTAAAGTTTAACTTGTTTAACTTGTAATGTTTTTTGTTGTATACTTGTAATTTTCTCAATAAATTTTGCAAGGAGAGGAAGTGGAACTGCAACATAAACAGTCTTCACCCACTTCAAAATAAAAGCATGAATATAACCATCTCACTACTTAAAGGATTCTTAAGTCTAACAAAAACTTCAACACAAATGTCAAACCAAGAGAATTAGTGGTTTAGAATTTATTTGGAAAAATTAATTTAGGGGGAAAAAATGTTTTCAAAGTTAGCAAACACGCTGAAGCGTTTCAATCCTTCACATCAGTGTTTCTTTTGAACAACAAACACGCACAATAATTCTAAAATAAAAATAAAATGTCCAAATTATTTCATATTATTTGGCACTTCATTACCTGGATGCGGTCAGAATAATTGTCTAGCAGCAGGACTCCCAAACTCGTCACTTTCTTGGTCTCCACCATCGTCTTCATGTCTGCCAAGAAGTTCATGTGTTTGGACATGTCTGTGGCCAGAACCTGCACAAAGCCAAGCAGCAGCACAACTCAAATCATCCCACACAGATGAAACCTGTTTAATCACTAAACATCAACCTTCATAAGGTACTAACACATGGAAAGTTGCTGTAGCTCCAAATGTTTGGCCTTTTTTGCAAAACCTACATGCAGTAATTACACAAAGAGATAAACTGAATCTATATGATTATTAGTTTGTTCAGTTAAGAAAAGCAGCAAGACATTTTTTCTGTTTCTGACATGGATTTGCTCCATCTAGCTTCTTCTGGGGAATAATTTTGATAAAAGTCTCAGGTTAAACTGTAAAAGTCGGATTAATGCGACATGACTGTTCTGACTGCAGATGATTTGAAAACTGTTCCAGATTTTGTCCCTCGTATGAAAGTGGCACAAATCTGATTTTTCAGAAGATCAGAATTAGGCCGTTCAGACTGCTTTTAAAAAGTCAAGTATGGGTCACATTTAGGCAAAAAAAAACTTTTTAATTTGGGTCGCATTTGCCTGCTGTGTAAACGAGAAATGAAGTTGAAAGTTAATAATTTATTAGGCTTTGGATCATCTTAAACGATTCTTAAAACTTATTTTTATTTGTTGGCATTAAATAGAGGCCTGATACTATAACTTTTCGGTTGTGATATTTTATTTTTATTTACTTATTATTATTATTATTATTATTATTATTATTATTATTATTATTATTATTATTTTCTCTTTTTATCAACTTATTCTATTGTGCTGTTGTTTTTGTGCAGCATTTTTGGGTAACACTTTATTTGAAGGGGGGTGAATAAGACTGACATGACACTGTCATAAACATGACATAACACCTGTCAGGAACATGAATAAGTCTTCATGAATATTTATGACTGTTGTCATAAAGCGTCATTCAGTAAATTATGACACTTTTAATACAAAGTTGACATTATTCAAAATGTCTTTGTTATGACAACTTGACATTAACCAGGAAATAATTACTGTTTAAACTTTACCTTTAATAACATAAAGTTACCTAATTTTTAAAGTGCAATCAATAATACTTTTATAACAAATTTATGTCAGTAATGATTTCCTGGTTAATGTCAAGTTGTCATAACAAAGACATTTTGAATAATGTCAACTTTGTATTAAAAGTGTCATAATTTACCGAATGACGCTTTATGACAACAGTCATAAACATTCATGAAGGCTTATTCATGTTCACGACAGGTGTTATGTCATGTTAATGACAGTGTCATGACAGTCTTATTCACTCCCTTCAAATAAAGTGTTACCGATTTTTGTGCAGTTTTAACCTGTTTTTAAAAGTGATATCTATATAAATTTTACATTGACATTGACAAACAGACTTTCTCCATTTTCATGTCATCATTTCATACTTTTCTAGAGTTAAATTTTAGAACATTTTTTTCATTTTTGAAAAACACGTTAATCCTAAATTTTTTGGCGTCAATGACCTCAAAAATGTTTGTCAAAATCTTTCATTTTGACAATGACTAATTCTTTCCTTCTGTTCTCATACTTATTTACACCTGGACATATTTAATGAAATTCCATACTTTCAAATAGTTTTCCAGAGTAGTAAGGACGAAAAGGAGTCCCAGCCTTACCATGTCAATCACCATCTTCCGGAGTGAGTCTTTCTGTTTCTTGCTGAGGTTCTGGAAGATGTCACAGTTCTCCTCTTGCAGCAGCTTGAAGCCGACGGCGAGGTGATGGTTCTCCAGCACAGACGAATCGTTGTACATTAGTGCCAATTCAGAACCTCAAAGAAGGAAGGAGGAAACTGTCACTATCCAACAACAACAGCACTTTAAACATCATTCTACAGAAAACTGGGACATATGCCAGATCCCATAGTAGCCTCTCTTTTGGTTTTGCTCAATAATGAAAGGTTTATGGTGGTTACAATTACATTAAATAAATTACTCCAGACTTAGTATAACTATTTTATTCTAATCATACTTAGTTTTTCTTTGAGTCGGAACCACCTAAACACCTATATAAACTACGCTCTTTGCTTGCTCTTACTGTTTGCTCTTAAAATACTTTTCATTTAAACACAAAGGTCTATTTTAAAGCTGCTGTATGAACATTTTGTATATAAAAAAAAACGTTTTTTACATATTTGTTAAAACTGTCACCATGTCATGACGGTTTGTTATGAGATAGATAATCTGTGAAAACATTAATTTCCTCCCTGTGCTCGTATTGCTATCTGAAAAAAATGCTCCTGACCAAAAACAACCAATCAGAACCAGGAGGAGTGTGTTAGCGCTGTTAATCAATCTCATAAATGCGCTGCTAAACGTGGTATTTGCAGAGAACCAGCTCAAATTTATGAATGTATACAGGATACATTACATCTGTTATCCCAGCTGAATGCAGAAACAGGAAGCAACATACTTGTGTTTATGAGGAACTGGTTGGTGACGCCTGGGTGGTCAACGTCATGGATGGCGCTTGCAAAAAGAGCGGCCATGATCTCTAGGTCTGTGAACACCGCCTTGGATGAAGAAAGATGTCGAACCAGGGTCACTTTAACGGTACCTCAACCCGAAAACGTAGTGGAAAGAGCGGGCCAAAAAAGAGAAACTACAGCGCTCACCTCTAAAGCAGGAGTGGACAGGAGGACATGGGTGGACTGCACCACATCAGCAGCATGGATGTTGTTGTGATAAGCTACGTCCGCATGGTAGTGGTCCTCTAAAGTCATCATGAAGGTGAGGAAGGTGTCAATTGGCACCTTGAAGGTTTTCAGGAGATCTCGCTCCTTTGAATGGAACAAGCAAATAAAACATCAACTGTCTGCATAAACTATCTTTTAATTAAGATAAGATCATCGTTTCAGATCAGAAATTTAAGCTGTCACAGCAAAAAGTGGACAGAACAAAATAAGAGTTAACAGAAATGAAAAACAGAATAAAAAGATGTAGTGTAGAAAAAATGTACACCTGCTAGTTTACAAGCTAAACTAGAGATAAAATTCTGAAAATATTTCTACATAGACATACACACAGTACATCTACGTTTACAAACATATACACGCAAACACACACGCACAGACATATGCATGTATATATACAACATATTAATACAGACATCAACAGAAACGTGGTAATTTGACTCAGCACCCATTTTTTGCATTTAAACTTAACATTTTCATTTTCCTTCCATTCTACTATTTGTGTAGGAAACTATTTCTTACAGCAGGATTTTCCTACCTGGAAGATGGAGTACATCATCACCGTCAGAGGGCGATTTCCTGAATATTCTGCTAGTTTGAAAATATCCATACCCCATCGATTAAGGTCCTCAATTTCCTGCGAAGAGCAAAAACATGCAAATTATGCAGAACATTTCTGTGTGTTTCTCTTGGGGTTTCAGTGTGTGATCTTACCTTTGCCAACATGTTTTCGTGCGGTGTGTTGACTCCAAAGCGAGGGATGCAAGCAGGCGCTAAGCTTGGGCTTTGTGTGGCCTTTTTCACACCGCTAATCTGTGACATCGGCCTTTTTTTCTTCTCCTTCTCCTTAGTAGGCGGAGACAGGATCTCCAAGTCATGTTGCTTCTCTGCATCATCAAAAAACACAGAAACAAAACAGACACAAAGTTAAGGCTAGATCCAAAAAATGAGCTTTGGAAACGTGTCTGCTCCCAGAACCATTTGCTCCAGGTGGCCAAGCAACCGACAGATTTGACAGGCAGAGCCACAGCGTCTTACTGCAGCTTCAGCAGCTCTAGGTTTGTTTTTAATTTTATTTAACCAACCTGCTCACCTTTTAAACTCATATCTACATTTAATCAGTCTCTGTGTTTGTTCAAAATCATAAAATGGCTATGATACATGCGGAAGAAAACAGCTTTTCATCAGTTTTCTCTAGAAGAAATCAGTTTCCCACCGAAATGAGACAATCCTCAGATGGATCCTGACCAGTGACAGTGACCTTTTTTTTCTGTACCACTGAGATATACAAGGCTTTTTAAAACAAAATTGATTCTTACATGTAAAGCTGAGAGAGAGAGTAATACTTTCAGGTGATAACAGGAAGGCCACTTTTGTATATAAAGGCAGAACATGCAAACTCAACACAGAAATGCCGCAGCATTGATTTAAACTCAAAACGTCCTGAGTTTTACGATGAAGCAGTGCATTGATGTCCCTCCAAAAACAAACCTTCTTTGGTGTGAATGCTGTTACTGAGAGAAGAATACGCAAAAGCAGCTACTTTCATAATCAAGGAGGTATAAAGTAGATATTAAAGCACTTAAAAGAAAACTGTATTATTAATTTAGGCGGCAAGAGAGCAGAGTTTTTAAGTGACAACAGGAAGGTTGCTCTGTTTTGTCTTTCTGAGCTTTCAGCTTGTTTCAGTCAAGGAACATGGTGGATATAAACCATGTTAACCTTAGTAGTAACATTAGTGATAATATAAGTGATAGTAGTCTGGTCAATTTTGAATAAAACATGCTAAAGATTAGATAGCTTAGAATGTCAACTAGTCTTCTTCTATTTTAAAATATTAAAACTGTATTTTGTGGTGTCTGTACTCTCACATATGCCACAACATCACCTCTACTCTTAATTTAGCTAATTAATTATAGCAGATAGGCTAAAATAAAAGGATCTTAGTTGTTCGAATTTAGTTCTTAAAAAGAAATAAGAATTAGATATAAAAATATGTTCATCAGACAAATATTTACAAAAACTAGAGAAAATTGACCACAGCATTCAGATTCTAGTTTTCATCTTTCAGAATATGTTTCTATGACGGATGTGCATGCATGTTGGCATCTTTTCAGCATAGCACAGAACAATGACCTTGTGAACAACTCGCGTTGCATCAGAGGCAAAATAAACGCTAACTTCAGGAGTGTAGAAAAGCTGGAGAAAATGTTGCATGTCCTGTTTCTGAGGACTGAGTCACAGAAAGCAGAAACATTGGTTGTTTTAATCCAAATTACAAAAAGCTTCTCATGTTTTCCAAAATGGAAAAGGACTCATAAAAAAAGTGGATTTTATAACAAAAAATCTGCATAAGGTCTTGTACCGACACAGCAGACATGATCTCCATACCATTAGATGAGAAAAGGTGCTGTCCCAACAGACACGCTCGCGTTAAAATGACTCATCCATTTTTGTACAAACCAAAAGCGATCCTCCTGCTTTGACTTCTTTACCTCACATTTGCGTGTTATCCTTTGTATCTTCCAGCTGTAATTGGTTTCATTAGCCTTGCAGCAGCGGCTGCCCGACACAGGCGCACACGCCAGCGTTCAGACGCATCACCAATCCTAACAACATCCTCACAGGAGGCACCGTCTGGCCTCTCTCACCTCTCTCACAGTGCCTCCTCTTCCTCACGCCCAGAGCCACAGGGTTCATCTCCAAACGCGGCCAGGCTTGAGGCTTTCATCTCACAACGGAGCCGGACTGATGGCTCCATCCTCGTTTGGCTGGACCATCCTGCCAGAGGCGCTGCCGAAGACTGAGCCTGCTATTGATGCAACACGCCGTCGGATAATACTCAACCTAGTTGCCACGACAACGCCACACAATGTGTCCGGGAATGCTGTCTGTTGCCGCACCTCCTCCTGCTTCAGAGACGGAAAAATCCTCACCTTCCCAATCTGTCCTCTCCTTCAGAAAAATGCTCTTTTCGACGCCTCATTTCGACAAAAATATTTGTTCCTTCTTCTTTATGTACATTTTGTTTCCCTTTCCAAGACCCTCTTTTTATTTTCTATAAATTTCCTCCTCTTTATCCATATTTAATTTTTCCCTTTTCTTTTTTTTATCATTTCAATATTTTATCCTTTTTTACTAATTTCTAAGCAGTTTTTTTTTCTAAATATGACTCAAGGCTTTTGCCTCCAAACACATCAAATAAAGCCCAAGAAAACACAACTCATTATATTCTGCAATGTTTTTTTATCTACCATATCATGTTGCACAACTCAGCAAATGTATATTGCACAAACAGTGCCTTGTGAAAGTATTCAGCTCTCATAAATGTTTCAGTTTATGTTGTCCTATTACATAAAATTTGAATAAAATACATTTAATTTACATGACAAAACACGGAAAAGGCTTTTAAGATGTTTGCAAAGGAAGCTATCCTGGACAATCAGCACAGTTGATAAAAATTATAATTTTTCTAAGATCTAATCAGCTAATAATCCTTTTATTAATTCATCATTCAAATTTAAGAAAAATGCATGCAGTTGTGTCTATTTTAAGGATGAGTTGCACCACAGATGCAGCACAATCACATTCTCATAATCTCCTCTCACAGATTTTAATATATTTGTCTCTGGTGTTAATAGCAGTCTACCAGCATTTTAATTTTGTGTCGGAATCACCTCTTCTTGACAAATAAAACACTCATTTGTCACTACAAAAATTACTAGTCGCCCATGTCTCTGAGCTCGATTTAGAACTCTGTTATCATGTGACAAACTTACCGAGGAAAGTGCTGGCGATGAACTCTGACACCTGGTTCCCTGAGCGACTCGTCTCTGACAGCTGCGTCAGCTCACGGTTCAGCATCCTCTTAAACTGTTAAAAACAAAAAAATTAAAAAACACATTATTGACTAAAACTAGTACATAAATTGACCAAATATGGTAAAATTTGCTAGCCCGCTAACATTAGCTAACAAGCTATGGTTAGGATGTTGACTAGTAGCTTCTACAAGCAAGTTATCTAATTTTAATCTACCGTACTTCACCTGCAAAGCTAAAATGAGAAAAAAATGCTGATGATAGCATGTTGGCTAACACTAGTAAATTATCGAACATCATCTTACTTCATATGCTATGCCAAAGGAGCTAATGTGTTATTGTTACCATGTTAGCTAACATTACCTAAAATTAATTTTAATATACTGCTGGCTAATATGCTGTGATTAGGAATGTTGTAATTCCTTAAGTTACATCATTAGCTTTTAAGAATCCCCACGGATTTTTTTACAGGTGAAACATTTTTATTGGCAATAATGTCTGAATGATTTTTTTTCTTCAATAGTTTCTGTGGCAGGAACTCAGGTACCTGTGGTAAATTTGGTGACACAACAAACAATAATATAAATCATTTATTTAATATCTTCATCAGCCAAAGTCGTTTACAATAAGCAGGATGTGACTGCTTATTGTCACATTCTGACAATAAGAATGGGCAAAATCAATCTGTACAGTCATACTCATTATAATATACATCTTTTGAAAATAACTTTTAGCCAGGTATTAAACATACTTTTTACAAATCCCACATTCTGATTCTAAAAGTGGCTTTTTTATTGTTCTGATGTAATATTGTAACTTTAAATGTCGTATTTTTATTAGCTTTAAGTGAAAAACATCCATCTGTGATAAAGTTCCTAAAATAGCTGAACTTTTCAATAATATTCAGATTTATTGAATGAGTTTGAAAGCAATATGCCCCAAATCATAATGCTGAATGCAATGCAGATATTTGCAGCATTTGTAGTTGAAAGGATATGAATGTTTTTCCTTTGAATTAAGGTTTTTAAAGAGCTTTTCTGAGTCTGATTATGTTTATCATGCAGAAACAATCATTTATTACCTTTTCATTACTGTAGTCACTGTATATTTTAAACATTCTGCTCTGTATTCAGTTACAACGCAAAAGAAGAAGAAGTTAAACGGTGATGTTGTTCCTGCCAGGAAGTTTTTTGGGAAGCAGTAATGTTCAGTGTGTCTTCATGAATTTATCTCCGTGGCGATGTCCACACTGATTATGTAACGGCTTCAGCACGTGGTGACTGAGGGAGGAGGCAAACGGTCGGGATGCTGAGGCGAGTGACACAAATACGGGTGTGTCCAAAAACGTCCTAAAGGTGACAGACCTATATTACTTCCTCTGCCGTGACTTTTCCTGAACTTACAAGCACAAAAACACAGAATCTATTGCATGCAACATGCTCATTAGGAATACTTATTCAGCTTTCCACAATGCATCTGCATCAGCCTGTTTGTAGGTCCAGTTCTGAAAAGATCTGACAGCCTCACTCAACATTATGTCTAAGATCCCCCCTCAGCCTCACCTCTGCAAAGCCTGAACCACTTCCCTGTCACTCACCTGTCTGAGTCTCCAGCACAGACAAACCCAAACTGCCAGCAGAAGCATGTCAGCCAACGCATGCTGCGCTCAGTTGCAGTACAAATCCGAGTTTTTCCTGTTACCAATCAACTGTTACCAAGCAATGTAAATAAGATTTTATGATGTAGAAAATATGGCAAATGTCCTGCAGCATGGAGTGCCTGATGGTAAAAAAGGAATCCATATACAAGTCCTATTTGCCACAGTCCCGGCGCTGATCAGGTTGGGGCATACAGGGATGGGATGGAGAGATCTCCAGCATCAGGAGCGATAGGGAGGGTGTTGACTGCAGCGTCCTATCCAGCTACGGCTGCACACTGTCAATGAGAAAGAGGGACGAAGGGAGTTTCTGCGAGGAACTCTCCTCTCAGTCCTGCATGCAGCATCCAGCCCCCTGCCTCCCTCCGACCAATCATATTCGACTGGCTTCAGAGGCTGGGTGGAAAGCTGAGAGCTGATTTGGCCGACGGTGTGACAGAGAAACCACACAGAGCGGAGAAACAGAAAGGAGTGATGCTAATTGACTCTTCTAGAGGGGGGATGTGATAAAACCCTGGTGTGTCTTTTCATAATACATACTTTGTTCATATGGGGTCTTAATGTCACCTTTTTAAGCAATATTAATAAGATTTTATGCTGCAGAAAATATGACAAATTAATTCTTTAAAGCTGCAGGAGGTAACTTTTATTTAAATACATTTTTCACATACAGTTCTGGAAAAATTGAGAGCCCACTGCACTGAACCCCATTGAAAACCTTCTGGTTTTTCCACCAAATATTGATTTCTGAAATCTTCCTGAGTTAAAACATTAGTATTATTGTTTCCAAATGAATATGGACTTGTTTTCTTTGCATTATTTGAGCTCTGAAAGCACTGCATCTTTTTTGTTATTTTGACCATTTCTAATTTATTGCAAATGAATACAAAATTTTTGCTTGTAATTTCGCAGACATGTTGTCAGTAGTTCATAGAATAAAAGGACAATGTTCAATTTACTCAAACATATACATATAAAAGTTAAATCAGAGAAACTGATCATTTTAAGTGGTCTCTTAATTTTTTCCAAACTGACACTGCCATGACAGCACAGTATGAAAGATGTCTGCTCCCAGTGCTTCCAGTTTTAACTAGAAACAACCAATAAGAGCAAGGAGGCGGGTCTTATTGCTGTCAATCAATATTGCAGTTTTCCTGGAATTGTAGGTTATTTCTCAGCTATTAGCACATTTAGCAGCATGTGCACAAGTTTGATTGACAGCACTAAGACCCTCCTCTTGGCTCTGATTAGTTGTTGTGGTTTGGGAACCGTGCATTTCTGCAGACAACATTATTAGCTCAGGCAGGAGATGGAGGAGCTTGATTTTTTCATCTATTATTTGTCTCATACTGTCACAAAATGGTGACAGTATGAGACAAATAAGTAAAAAACATATTTTTTTAAAAATAAAAGTTGCATACTGCAGCTATAAGGACAAATCATGCTTTTAAAAACCTGATGAATATAACATTAATGAGCCAAACAGCGCATAAGCAGATCCTGTAAGATGTTTAGGAACAGCTGTAGCTGCGTTGTGCTGCGTGGCGGCGAACAGGAAGTCCATTTACCTTATTGGACGCCATTTCGCTGACTGAGTGTCTCGTCTGCAGCGTCTCCAGCTGGTCCAGACACCAGTCCAGCTCTTCCAGAGTCTCCATCGTGAGCTTCTGATAGGGCTCTTCTGAAAGGTCAAGAAAAACACGTGTTTCAAGAAAAAGGTGGGCAGAGGAAGATTTACCTCCTGAATGAAACGAGTTCCAGTTTCAATGATTATCAGGATATAATTTCCAACTTTATAACAAAAATTTAATTAAAACTTCTCTTTTGAATAATCCACCGATTGTTTATCTCAGAAAGGGAAAACACAAAATTTATCTTGAACCTGTCCCAAGTTTAATTCAATAAACTCATTGCAAATGTCTAAAAAAAAAAAAGCTTAAATTGTTTTCTCAATTGTTGACTTTATGGTGTCTTTTATGAATTTCTATTTTTTGCTTTTATGATGCAAAGCACTTTGAACTGACTTCTTACTGAAATGTGCTATACAAATAAATTTAATCGATTGATTACACTTTTTTTTTTTAGAAATGTTTTAATCGTTACCTTTATTTTTACAGAAAAACATTCGAAAACATAAACAATAAAACAGAAAACATTAAATGTAAGATGTGAAAGTCAATATGTATCACATGTTTTGCTCAGATTTTAATTTGGGCAAAAAATAACATACAACTTTGTGCATCAGTAGTGAAATAATACATTTTATAACATTTTTGAGCCACAAAACTTAAAAGTAAAGAAAACATGAAACACAGAAAAGTCCCAATCAACGTTTCCATTGTTTTTAAAACAGGTAAGACATTTTAAATGGCAATTTTCTCAAACAAAACTAGAATTAAGATTCATCCAAACTAAAATCATCTAAAGATCTTTTGAACTTGGAATATGCCATCAAGACAAGAGACTGTATTTATGTAAGCTTTTGACTAGAGTTATTAGGAAGATTGTTTGATAAAAATTAGTGAAAGTTATTTTTAAATTATCATTCCCATTCTTTAAAAATATAATCAAAAATTATAAATTCTGCCAGGGTATGCAAACTTAAGAGCTACAAGCCTAAACACAGTTGAAAAGAGAAAGTTGTAATAAAACCAAAATACTTATATCTTCATAGACCCCCATCATGAACTGACCTGAGAGACACGGTTTGCACAGCGGCGGCTGACTGGCACTCGATGGTCGTCTGGAGCAGGAAACAGGTCAAGTTTTGGTCAAATTAACAAAACCCTCCAGTAGTTTGTCGTTCGGACCTTAATTCTGCTCTTACTTGTTCACCACACGATCTTGGAGATGTGTCAGAGCAGCAACGTTACTTCTTACAGTTCGCAGACTGGCCAGAACCTGCAGAAAGCAAAGAAAGCTTCTTAAAGGAATGTTACGCGATTTTTTAAAGACGTGATACAACCACAAGTTATCAGTTAACAGCTTATCAGCTTATCAGAGCAGAAACAAATTTTTCTCCAAACTTTTGCAGTTGTTTGTGCAAATGTGATCGTATGATACTTTAAATTAATTAGTTTGTGCTGGAAGATTATTTAAAAAGAAATTTATAGATATTTTGCTGGAAATTGCAATAGATAACAGTTCTTAGAGGACGAACAAACATATATGGGAAAATTAGTTATCATAACTTCTCAGTGTTTAGCCTTTTTCTGCACAAATTTACTTTTCCAAACTCACTTTTGTGCACTTGTCCTCTTAATTTGGCAAATGTTTCAAAACAGTTTTACTCTATTAATATTGATTGCATGCGTCATGCATCCCCACAGGACAATGATGCCTCCACCATTTTTTTTTTACTTTTTTTTCTCCTATATTGCTATTCTTTCAGCCAGCTAACCTGCAGTGCAAATAAAGAGGTGGGGTAGGGGCAAGGGTGCATTATTCTGCTGGAGAAAACTCTGAACATCCTGCTATTTTCTCTGAATATGTTAAATTGTAGGAACAGTGAATAAAAGGTGTAGAAGTTTTGATATCTTAGCTTGATGTTAGCAACCGGCTCTTCTCTATTTAGATTTATCAGACATTATCTTTAGGATTTAAATATCGCTAGTATTTTTACAGACAAATCATCTAATCTGAATCCTCCAAATGTCAAAAAGGAAATTGGTTTTAACATATTAAACAACAAATGCACAACTCAATGTAGATTTTGGGTCTAAAGCTGCAAAAATCACCTTCAAACTCAACATAAATGAGTGTGTAGATGTTTATAGGGGAAAGAAAAAATGCATTTTGTGTTTCCTGCAGGTGAACCCAGAGTAAATTAATGGAAAATCCCTTGTACACAGAATGCTCAGGAGATAGTCAGAACAAGCTGTGCAGTACAAAGAGAATGTGTGTGGGTGTTTTCTGTGAAAAATGAACCATCTCTTATTTCTCAGACTGATGAGTAACCTCCAACATCACGTCGATTATATGGACAGAATTACAACCTTTTTCCAATATGAATTTAAATAAAACTGCTAAATAATTTTCAATTACCTCAGAAACACAGTTCAGCAGAAAATGGCACAATAAGCATTAAACATTTTTCTTAGCCATGTAGATTTTATTGTGTTATGAGAACACAATAAAATCTAAACATAATTAACCTAAAAGTTTCCTAATATTTGATGCTTTGTTGTGCATACAATGTCGGTAAAACAGTCCCTCAAATTTTTAATTGGTAAAATTTCAAGCAAAAATTGTATAAATAAATAAATAAATAAATAAATAAAAAGGATTTAAGTGACTGCTACCTCCCACCTGCAGGTGGCAGTATTTCTAACTTTAGCTAAACTGCTGCCTTATCCCCGCTTTATGTCAAGTTATACTTGACCTAAGTATACCAAGTTATACTCTGATCGATACGGAGAGTAATGAAACGCCACATTATTGACATAAATAAGTGGATTATATCCATGTCTGCAGATATCAAGCTAATTAAGATCATTAAGTACTATTTAATCTGTTTGCTTGTTATTTTTTTCTCAACTTTTTTGCTCCATTGTGAAAATTTTGGAAGGTATTCAATGAGGAAAAAATATATAGCACCACATGACCAGTGATTATGGTGGCAAAAACTCCTAAAGGGACTCGTAAATAACGCTTTTCTGGTTCCACTAAAAGCTTAACTGACACATCTATCAATAATCGTCTTTTCTAGAGTTGATTAATGTTAGATGTCCTACATTTCTTGATCAAATACGATGAAAATCAACTTTAAATGATAAGTAATAATGGGACTAACCTGTGCAAATGGAGTCACTATCATGTCTTCTCCATGCCTGAAACATCACACACAAACATCTGGTAAAAAGGTCATGTAAAACGAAAACCATACGAACCAAAATTCTCAAAGACAAATAGACAAATAGACAGTACATGAGGATATTGGAGGAAAGTTGCGGTTTGCTGAAAACATGTTTGCTCTGAGCTAAACACTGGGTAAAGGGAAAGGTATTATTTACATAAATGCAGTTCATCTCAACAGCTGGTGAAGCTTTAAAGGGGATGAAGTCCTAAAATTACCTTGACTAAATGTCTGGATATGTGTCAGTGAAAATCCAGAGTCTGACCTGTGTTTCTTTCAGCTCAAAAAACACACAAGGCCTCGGAAACAGGTTTGTATTTAGAACAGAGAGCAGGCGAGGAGCAGTGTTCATGCTCTGAGTGCTGTGTGAAAAGGTGCCACAGCATGCACCGTAAAGGGAAAGTTCTGGCATTTTCTGAAGCAGGGCTTTCAGGTAATGGATAAAAAATATCTTCCCTGCAGTTCCTACGCGACTTTGCTCTCATGAAAATACTAAATACAATCTGCAGAAGCAAAAGTGTCTGATGCACAACTTCTCCTAAAAGTCTTCACACCCTTTGGATTTGTTCACATCTTGTTCCGATGCGACCAGAAGCTACGGTATGTTTTATTCTGATTTTATGCGACAGTGCATAACTGTGAAAAGCAACAAAAATACAGAATTTATTTTTTACTCTCGTACCCCTAAAGAAAATCCAGAGGAACAGATTCTCTTTAGCAGTAACCTGATTCAAATAGTAGCTTTAAGTTAAATAAATGCCTTGATAAAGTAATTTATGTGCCAAATATTCCACCCAAAAGAATAAAAATAACTTTCCCGACTGATTTTATTGTGAAGTGTAACAATGTGTAATATATGTTTGTCATTTTCATTTAAGATCACCACTGAAACAAAAAAAAAATGTATGGTTTAATAAAAGAACATAAAATAGATTAAAAAAAATACTAAATGCAAAATATAGAAAAAAAAATTAACAAAATGTGACAGTGAATAGAGAAATCATATCAAATATGAAAAAATAACATTTAAAAAACTATTAAAACTATAAGATTGGAAATAAAATGGAATATTAAATAACAGTGATATTGTTAAATTAACACTGTTGATAAACAATATTAATTCATGTTTCACTGTATAATCAAACAAGATGAAGAAGTCGTTTTTGATGCAACTACTGACATTTTAATTGCTTCATAAGGTAATTCATTTATTTATATTACTACTATATTTTACTGTCAGTTTTGGCAAGATCCAGCTTCCATACAGAACTGGTGAACAAAAGATTTGCAGCTGAAATTGCAGTGAAATTTCAGCTTGGCCAAATAACTCTCAAAGTTAATTCTGGTTAACTCTGATATAAATCTCAAATTAGCAAATAGGTGACTTCTGAGGTGAGAAATAAAAACTGAAATAAAATCTATAATTTTATTACCATTTCACAGTTGTGCACTACTTTGTGTTTGGTTGCATTGCACCAACTTTAGAGTCTTTAGGAAAGCTGTGTCTTCTCTGCAGGTGAGATATTTACTTTTTTTTAACAGAACTCTACTTCAAAGAGTTGAACTTTCCCTTTAAGCACCTTCATACATCATGCTGCTGGGAAAATTAAGCCAATCTGTGCATCACTTTTTAGCAAACATTCCTGAAATCAGTGCCAAATTCATTCTCCAAACGGAAAATGAAATATGGGTGATTTCATTTCTGTTGAATGCTTGCTAGGACTTCAAGGAGGTGTGGCAGCAGAAGGATCAGGGTACATGAGGAAGCCCAAAGGGGACAGACAGGAAAGCAAAAACACAGGAATCTTCACACATTGTCTCACCGAGGTAGCCAATTAACTTCCCAATGCTTCAATCCTTCCTCCCTTCAAAACAAAGGAGCAACAGCTATTGGTGGTCGGGACCCTATTCATACAGTGAGCAGCTCTAAACAAACTTTAGCTGCACAGAGAAATCTTTGTGTGAACAAATGAACATAAACTAAGCACAAAACTTTAATCTGCTGGAAGTTGAATCTTCAGTTGTGTTCCTAAAAAATGCAAAATAAAACCTAAAAGCAAAACATTTAAATGAGACTAAAATGTAGAGATGCAGGTTTGATGAAAGCTTTTAATAAAGTCTGATTTGCAGATTCAGTTTTTAGCATAAAAACTTTCCTGCAGGTTCATATTCAGCTCTGGAAAAAACAAAGAGCCCACTGCACTGAAGCCCATTGAAAACCTCCTGGCTATTCCACCAAATATTGATTTCTGAGTGAAAACATTCGTATTGTTGTTTCTAAATTACAACATTTTTGCTTGGAATTTCAGAGACATGTCAGTAGTTCATAGAATAAAAGAACAATGTTCATTTTACTCAAACATAAACCTATAAAAAGTAAAATAAGAGAAAATTATCATTTTAAGTGTCTCTTAATTTTTTCCAGAGCTGTATGTAGAAACTGACACTGTATCATGACAGGACAGTATGAGAGCAATAAACTCCTCTGTCTTCTCCCAATTCTAACTGGAAACAACCAATCAGAGCCAGGAGGCGGGTCTTATTGCTGTCAATCAGGCTTTTGTACACAACACTGTGGCAACATTGCAGCTTCTTCCTGTCTGCCAGGAATGCTCAGGCTAATAAGCATAATCACTGGTGATGGCGGATAAACAGTTTTCCTGGAACTGTAGGTTATTTTTCAGCTATTAGCACATTTAGCAGCGCATACATGAGTTTGATTGACTCCGCTAAGACCCTCTTCCTGGCTATGATTGGTTGTTTTTGGTTGGGAACTGTGCATTTCTGCAGACGGCAGATAATTTTTAGTGGTCTCTTAGTTTTTCAGAGAGTTGTATATAGTTTGGTATCCAGCAGAAAAGGAAGAGTAACATAAAACTTTGGTCCTGTTTCGGTTTTTATTCAAATTCAAAAAAGTGGTTGACATTTTCACAGAACCAAAAAAAAGATATTTCAGTATTTGACCTCATAGTCCTCAATCATATCTGACTGACTGATCAGTTCATCTCGACTTAAATGATCTATAAATACCGTAGTAACGCTGATGCTGCCCATTTGAACCTAACGGATATTAACTGATTTATAAATGTGTTATAATTAGGATTAGTGATGTGTCCAGAACTACATGAAGCCTCTGAAGACCAATTAGTTTGTTTTTTTTCTTATTCTTGAGATTACTGTTTTCAAAAGACTCAACTAAAGGTGTCTTATTAATTTGTCGTACATCCTCTTTTAGGCCTTTATGACGACAAACTAAAGGAAAATAAGACATAGCCAGTTTAAATAAAGCACAGTTAGAATAACGCAGCATGTTTATTTATTTACTTACAGATCGCTGGCAGTGGACGAGTTGCGAGACATAGTTTTGGGCGACAGGTCGAAGTCTGAGTCGGAGCGGTAGAGGAAAGACTCCCGGCGCTGACTGTGAGGGAAGTTGCCCTGAAGTACCAGACCGGATCCCGGGCTCGTCTGAGAGTCCAGTGGACTGCGACCCACCGACAGGCCATTCTCCACATCAAAACTGCAAAAGGAGAACAAAATACCCAACAAGAGTTACAACACAGTCTGATTTTTCATGGATTTTTAAAAATTTTAACAAAATTATGCCAAGTTAAACTTCATATTGGGTCAAGATTGCACCCATTTGGATAAATGTGTGGAAATGCTGAAAATCTACAAGTGAACTTTCAGCTGAAAAGATTAAAGTCAGACATGGAGAAATAATGGAAATAAATTATAGGTTTCCTTACTGATTAGAAAACTCAAACCTTCAATTTCCAACTATAACAAGTTAATAAAGTGGAAAAGTTTAAACAATAAAAAGGTCATGTGGTGTGAATATTATTGTTGATTACTTTGGTAAATTTGCAGAAAATCAGTAAATCAAACTATTTACTGTTTTAAAACAACTTATCCAACACTGTAAAACATTTGAGCTTCATTTAGTTGTGTTTACTATCTTCTACTGTTTAAGTCAAATAAATTTAGCCAGTTTTAGATTTTGAACCTAAATGTGAGTTTGTGAAAGATAAAGTTACAGTAATAAGTTGTTTTAACTTTTTATAAATTTTGTCAGACCTCTGAAAGTTGAATAAACTAGAGATTTTAGGTCAGCACTTCAAAAAACTGAGAGAAGAAAAAGACAGGAGTGGGAACTATTTCCCAGAATGCTTTGCGGTTTGTTTTTGTATCCTGAGGTGGAAGTGCGTTACATTGATCTGAGTGTTGTGTTATTAAGGAAAATGTTTATTTTTATGTCCTGTTCACACTAAATGTCCATTAATTCATTATCAGATCAGAAATTTAGTTCATGCAACTTGAAGCAAGAATTTAAATTATTCTAAAGTAAAATAAGTAGATATTTTTATAATTGTGTTATTGTTATTGTGAGTAAAATAACAGAAATAGCTCTTTAACTGGTGAGGGCTTTTTTTTTCTTCCATATTGTGAAATTATTATTTGGTTTAAATTGCAGCATTAAGTTAAAACTCACAATTCAAGATTAATGAAGTTAAAAAACAATGTTTAGACAACTTGTCTCTTGCTGTTAGATCGACTTCATGAACTTTAATTTCTGAGTTAAAACCAAAGCAATTTTCTTGTCGACTTAAATTGTATTTCCAAGGCAGCAGGTGGAGTTTCATGTTCAAGTTAAACCACCTTCAGATGTTTTACAGTGTATTAGCACAGTTTTGAGGCCCAGATATGCATCTACAATTGCATGAACTGACACAAATGCATTGGGAGCACAACCCGACAGAAATGGAGAATGAAGTTCAAGAACCAAAAGTGAACTTGTGAAAAATGCAGAACGGGTCACCTTGTGATCGCTGGCTGTTCGTAATCAAACATACACATACGCACATCTTTCTGTCTGCTAACTCCGTGTTGACGTCAACACCGGCGCGTTACATCAGCACATTATGACCCAAAAACCCCGGCACCAATGATAACAGCTCCAGCACGGGTCAATGAAGGTTAGGAGAAGAACATCAGAGTTTAGCAACCAGATTTCAAAGGTAGGATCAGAAATAAATCTCTACTCTGCATCTTTAATTGGGTCTGGTGCTTCCAATCAAACACTACCACATCTTCTTTGGACTGACTAAAGACAAAAATAGGTTCTTCTGATCAGGATTTAGAATCTGAACAGCCGTGTTCAGCTGCTCTCCTCCCTTCCCTGGTCATATCAATAGAAACCAGAGCACTGAGGTTGCCTCTCTGGCTATTTTTAGCCCTGCCTGCAGGGCTTCACCAGTAATAGTTCACATAAATGAAGGAGTGCTATTATGCAACTCACTGTGAATGGACCCAGTCCAATTCACAGAAGCAGATAGAGATGGAGAGACGAGGAGGAGTAGCTGTGAAGGCTGCATCCAGCACACTGATGCGTTTAGCATCTCGCAGCGGATTGGTGCGGCGAGGCAGAGAGAGGCGGGGCTTCAGCAGCAGGGTTTACCTCAATGACAGCACCTCCACCCAGCAGCGGCACCCCGCTTCCCCCTCCCTTGGATCTGTGTAGCGGGCCGTGACAGGCTATATCAGAGGAGCCCAGTGACGTCAGAGGCTAAAAATAGATCTACCTGACAGTAAGGAGGTGAACTGGGAGACTAGTGGGGATGCTTACGTAGATACGCCCCCTCCCCTCACTCTGCAGGCAGCTGAGATGATTTCTCCTTCAAAGCCATGTTTACGAGAAAATCTATTTTTAAATCCTACAAGGTAACTCCGAGGAAAAGATCACCTCCCGACATCTTTACAGTATATTCCCTATTTTTCCCCTTTCATTCATCTCCTTTATACAGCTTCTCTTAGCCACTCTTAATTAAATGAAGTGCAGCATACTTAGTTGTTGATGCATGAATTTTGCAAGAAAAAGGTAATCCGGAAATAAATATTAGAACTGCAGAAGAGGATTTGGGATTCTGATTTCAATCATGAGAAATAAATAAACAGACGCATTATGATTAAACATGCATGCATGCATACACAGTCACAAAAGCAGATTCATAAATAAATACAGCATTTCTTAATAAACTTGGAGAAAGATAAACATTATTTAACACAATTTTTTAGTTGTATAACTTGTTTAAATTATGGTTAAATACATTTTTAAAATGATTTCTTCCACAATATTTTGTGTTTTAATCCTTGCACTCATAATAAAACTGTAAAATTACAAAACATAAAACACTGCATATTTTCAATAGAAGGAGAATTGGAATCAACATCTGCCTTCAGGTTTTTATTTGCCATTTATTTCAGCAAAATCCAGACCTAAAACTGATTTTTAAGACAATTATATGATGAATTAATGTGCTGGTCTTTTGTTAACATGTCACATTTAGCTGTAGTAAGAAATTCAGGATTTTCTTTCAGCTATAAAATGTCCAGAATGAATTTATCAGTCACGATGAAGAGCAAAGCAGCGCCTCAACAGCCTTTTGACAGGAGCACAGCGCCCACTAGTGAATAATATGAGGAACTGCAACAGCTGGCACTGAGTCGTTTCCACTCGCAAACTTTTCTGTCAGCTTTTGTCAACCAATAAGAGACAACAGGAGATTTGATGGGGGAAACATTTAAATGTCTGGATCTTTATATCTTCTTTTAGATTATATTTCTGACTTCTTGTCAACACTGAAAGCATACAGACCGACAGGAAGGCCGTTTCGTTTAAAACATGCGTGAACATTTGACCTCGGCCGTCTCCTGCCTTCTGCATTGTTCTCCATTTCTCTGACGTACTTTACAGCTTTTTTCTCGCACGCTTTAAGTCTATTTTACTAAACTTTCCTCTCCCATAAACAAAGAGTTGCCCGAACACCCACATCCTCACCTCCCCGTTTTGTTCACAGGATGTTTAGTTTACAGCCTGAGGAGGAATTATTCTCCAGAAAAGCTAATCGAAAAAGTTGTTTGAATCTGTTTTTATTCACTTTATATCAAATTTCTTTCCTGCGTTAGGGTTGTCTATCGTGATAAGATGTTTGATTAATTTACACGCAAACAAAAATCACTAAAAAACCAACAAAGAATCAGAGTGGTTCCATTAAAATTAAACAGCTTTTCAAAAGGATTTGTCTGTTTCTAATTGTTGCAAGCACAAACTTTACAAAGATCTCCTTCTCAACATTTTTAAAAAATAAAAATCTGAAGGTGCAGCCAGTCTTGGCATTAATCTAGATCAGTGGTTCTTAACCTGGGTTGGATCGAACCCCAGGGGTTCGACGGAGCCTCTGCCGCGAAGGTAAAGACACCTGTGTAAAGTTGTGATGACGCTGCAGAGGATCACGTTACATTGCTGAGCCAATCAGAGCTGTGGGAAGGAGTTCCACTCTCAGCATGGATTTGAACTTGTGTCTTTAATTACTTCAGCAAAACTCACCATTTTTACCAAATTCTGTACCTTTCGGTGTACTTCTAAATCTGCTCCTTAGTCGCATCTTTTCGGGCCTGCTACTGCCTCTAGTGGCGTGGGGGTGGTAACACAACTAATATAATTACATTACTAATTAATTATATTAGTAATGTAATTATATTACATTACTAAATCAGAATACCGCAAAGTTTTTATTATTTATTATTAATTTTTCATTCTCTTAAGAATGTAGAGCTAATTAAATGATCTAAACAAGGCATTAAAGTGGTTCCAGTTTCTCTCGATGGCCAACCTGTTGAAACTGTGGTAACTGTGGTACATTTGGGTCGTCCCTGGACAGTCAGCTCAACTTTGCTGAAAACACTGAGTATATTTTGAAGAACTGTTCTCAGAGACTCTACCTTTTAAGAAGACTTAGTGATCATGGGGTGACCAAGAAAATAATTTTATTTGTCACAAAAGAAGGGTTCGGTGAACGCGCATATGAATCTGATGGGCTCGGTACCTCAAAAAAGGTTAAGAACCACTGATCTAGATGTTTTTGTTTCCACCACATCTGGTTTTCTAGGAAGAAAACCAGATGTGAAAACTAATGAAAACTAAGTCAAGCTTGATCACAAAGGACAGTGAACCTCTGGTGCATAAACTCACTGCAAGATCTCAAATGGACGTAAATCTGGACTTTGACTAGGCCATTTTCCAGCAAGATATAGGATGATTAACAAAAACATCTATCTATTAAAACTAAACCATCTCATATTTTGAGCTGTTTCTTGTTAAACTAGTGCGAGTCACAATCTTCCAACTTGAGTCATCTTCTTTATTTAGGATCTCTGTTTTCAAAGCTTAATTTCAACTTGAAAAGATGTCAAAAGGGAAACTCTCCATCGACTCCAGTTGCTGTCCAGCCTTGTGTGTTTGTGAAGAGGCTCCTGGGAGTCGCAGCTCAGGGATTTAAGAAACTTTCATCTATATATGTGAAGAATGATCCAGAAAATGACCATCGAGGCCAGAGGGGCTTTATTTATGGGGAGATGACACAGACAGAGGGACAAAGGTCAAAACTCACACACACATACTCTTCCTCCTGTGTCTTTTCTTTCCTCAGAGCGTGGGAATCGGCTGAAGGAGCCCAAAACATCACACCAGGAAGGCCAGGTTAGCGCAGACCATCGCAGAGAGATCCAGCAAGTTTAGCACTAAATGTAAAAACACGAGGATGCATGTGTGCGTGAGCGACCGTTTGCTTGCTTTACGCCTAAAGACTTTAGTGCATTTGATCTGAAAGCAGCAGAAAAACAAGCCGCTTCCCTCCTCATCCAGCGCCGTGCCAAACAGACCTTTTCCTCTCACTCGTTTGTCCTGAACGCTCGCGCTCTCTGTGTTTAAATGTCATCACGACTGCACACACAAAAGAGGGTGGCCGGGCCGCAGGGTGGCAGAAAAACAAGCACCGTGGTTATTTCTGTCGATCTCAGCGTTGTGCAGAGAGAAAATAAAACGGCAAAGTTCAAACTGCGTGAGGCGAACTCACTCGTCCACCGTTACTCTGCACCTCAGCTCAAACCGGCGGCCACATTCCCACAAGAAATCCTCTGATTTCCGGTGTTCTGCATGTTTTGGCTTTCAGATAGATCCAAGTTTCTCAGAGACAAGTGCAGTTTCCTGAGTTATAGGAAAACTTGAGGTAGAGATCTAAACATGAAACTCTTAGAGGTTTCAAAGCTCTGCAGATTCGTATCTATTTCTGCCACGAGGTAAAACAATCTTTAAGGTGTAAAAACTGACAGATAAACATGAAGCCACAAATCTAACAATGAATAATATCCACTCTGGAGAGAAAATGTCTCTCTCTCATCACTTTGTTCTTTCCGTTTTCTGTCTTCCTTCTGTTCTTTATTTAACTGTGTTGTTTTTATTCCTTTATCTTTCTTTTTTCTATTCTCATGTCTTTCCATCCATTTGATTCCTTCCTTTATCTCAACTTTCTTTGCTCCTTCCCATCTCTTTTCTTTTCCCTTCTTTCTGTCTTTTTCTCCTTCCATCTTCCCGTTTCTCTCAGTCCTTTAAGCGTTCTTTCGTTCACTGATTTGTTCAATAGCTTATATCTTTCTTTTATTCCTACCTTTCTCTTATTTTCTTTGTCTTTTCCTTTCTATTTTTCATCTTCATTACTTTAATGCTTTTTTATTTTTCTTTGTTTTTCATACGTTTCCTTTCCTCCCTCTTATCCATCTGTTATCTTTCTGCTGTTCCCTTTTTTCTTTCATGTTTTGCTCATTTAGTTCATTCTTTTTATTTAATCCTTCCTTACTTTCTATACATCTTTTTTTTATTAATTCGGTTAATATTTTCTTTGTCTTGACTTATTTTTTCTTTCATTTTTAATTCTAACTTTTCAATATTTCAATATTTTATTCTTATCTACTTTTTATTTTTAACTTCCAAGTTTTCTTACTTGTTTTTCTCATTTGTTCCCTTTCATTCCTCCTTTTCTTTCCTTTCATCATCCATTTATTTTTTCCTTTATTTTAACATGAAATTATGTGAATTATAAAATACTGATACTTTTCTAAGTACCTGTTGTTTTCTACTTACAGATTATTCCATCTTATTAAAAAAAAAAAAAAAAAATTTCCTCATCTTCCAGGTAAAGAACAGATCAAAATGCTGTTCATCTTGGGGAAAACTGAACTTTTCCAGGGATTTTATGTTTCTTTTCTACTAAAAAACACCAAACATGGATGCTACCAGATTTGTGATTGTCTTTGATATTTTTTAGATATTGCTAATAATAATTATAGGTCATACAAACCAGCTTGCTCCGTGCTGGGAGATGAACAGATGAACTCGATTCGTTTGGGTGTTTGACGTACCTGCAAACTTCCATAAAAGGCCGGCTGCTCTTTCTATTAACCTGACCGATCTACTGCGGCTTTCCGTTCAGACGGAGCGGGCAGCTTGTGTCCAACATCAACATCTGATCACAGAGCAGCTCTAAATATAGCCGACAGGAGTGGAGCGGCGCAGCCAGTCGCAGCAGCTGCGGTATTTATTATTTTTCAGTCACCTCTGACTTAAAGGCGGAGGATCGACTCCTGCCTCAGAAAAGAGCAGACGACTGAGGTTTAAAAACAAAGGATTTGGTTTTATAAGGATCAACAATCCATACTCTGGTATTATTACTAATTTATTTCAGTTTAAAATGAAGGGAAGAGTTGGAAAAATACAACTTTCAGTGTTTAAAAATCTGGATCTGTAGTATATCATCAGAGTAGATCATTATAAGCAAATCCAGTTCAAAATAAAGAAAAACATCCAAACAAAGATGCTTTGTCTTAAAGCAGCTGAGTGATAGGAATCACATTTTTTTTCTCTTTATTTTCCATGTGAAATTCTATATTTGACTCAAACTTAATCAGTTTTACAAAAACTGGAGAAATTATGGAAGGAAAAAATAAAAACATGGAATAACAGACAGATAATTTGGATAAAAAAACAGATGGCTGGATGAACAGATGGATAGATTGATGGAAAGACGGGAAACTGTGTTTTAACGCAATCAGAAAGTTGTGGGTTTTATTCCGGCAATGAGCCAATAGATAGACACACTGCAAAAACACAAAATCCAACCATGTATTTCTTCCTGGTTTTATTGCAAATATCTTCCAGTTTTCATCAAGATATAGATACAGTGTTTTAAGTAAATCATTTTTTAATATTGATGAAAAATAGCTTGTTTCACTGGCAGATTATTCCATTTATAACATGGGAAAATGTCTTGTTATAAATTAAATAATCTGCCTGTGGAACTAGTATTTTTAAATCGATAATATGGATTTACAGAAACAAGACTCCATATAGGTAAGAAGGTAAATAGATGCTATTTTTAATCAAGGAATGAAAAAACAAAGTCATGGAATATTTTCCATGTTTAAAATTATTTTAGTATATTTATCATGTACTTTCAAATCCTTGAATCCAGAGACATTTATTCCATTTAATCCATTTATCTTGATACATTTCTTGTCATGGTCAGAATCTTGAATTTAACATTATGATGTTTAAAAATACCATCTGTTTTTATTCTCACTGTTTCTCCACTATAATAAATATGAAAATATGGCACTGTCAGCAGTTTAGTGGCAGAAATCACACTTATTTATGTGACTGGTGTCCTAAAGAAGCATCTTATAAATGGTTGATACGTGTATCATTATGTCAGCGTTTCATATTAGTCAAAATCAATAATTATTGATTACATTTTTTGTTTTAAACATTTAAAATTCTGCCAAACCTTTACAGTTTTCACTCCACAGCGTTTTGCTTTTTTATCTTTAAGCAGTTATGAGGCACAGTGGCAAAATCGAAGTTACTCAACAGCTCGTTGCTAGGCAACCACAAGTTACTCAACAGCTCGTTGCTAGGAAACGAAAGAGTGGGAGAGCTAGTTGAGCCCACCAACCTAGCTTAGTTAGCCATGAAAGGTTGAGCAGCTAAAGCCTTTCCTCTGACTACATCTCCCAGAATGCTGTGCGGTTCTGAATCGGAGTTCAGTGAAATTATTGAATATTTTATCAGACTAATCTATTGATATGTTTCTATCATGATATTGTTATTGATTTATTATCCATGCTTATAAAAATAGATGTGTTTTTCAAGAGCGGTATTTGTGTAATATGAAAGAGATGGAATACATATCTTTTCTTGTTACTTTAATTGTAAATGTACCACAAAATATTATGATAAAACTTTAAGTCCATTTACCAGACATGTCTGCATTGTGACTCTAAATCAGGGGCGTCAAACTCAGTTTCATTTGGGACATATCAAAACTCTAAATGTTCTTAAAGGGCCGGTGTGCCAGAATGTATTGATGAAACCTATTAATTTAAGATGTTAATAAATAGTTGTTTCAGAACTCAATAAGTGTCTCTAAAAATTTAATATTGAACATCTTTTTACACTGATTGTTTTTGTGTTTTTTATTGCTATTAAAATCACAGATTTTGTGTGCAAAAAATATATATATTTGTAAGCAAGTTTTCTTATAGTTGAGCTAATGTATGATGTTTTTTATTAATTGCTGTATCAGATACAGTCTATGATATCAAGTAAGGCTGAGGCAGCAGTCACTAAAAGCCAATGTTTCTGGCCAATTTTCACAAAAATTTGCAGTAGAAATCAGAAAAAGATGTGGGATTCTGTTGATTTTGTGTGAATTTTACAGGTCTGTGAAAAACTGGAGGGATTTATTGATATAATTTGGATTATAGAGGGCCACCTAAAAAGCTGCTGTGGGCCACTTTTGGCCCCCGGGCCTCGAGTTTGACACACATGCTCTAAATCTTACATATAAAAGGTTGCTGTTTGTGGATTTGACTCAGTGGAGCTGTAGAGGTTAAACTTTTTGGAGTTTGCCTCAAAGGTTGATTTGCTCCTCAGGATGGGTATCGATCATATCTGCAGCGATTAGCTCTGCGCCTCCAGCGAGGCAGGAATCCATACAGTGGCTGATCAGCATTAACATCATTAGATTCTGGTTGAAAGGGGTAACGCACCAGGACAAACCACTCACACACACACACACGCACTCAGAGAGAAGCAGTGTGTGTGTAATTACAGGCCCCAGCAGCAGAGATCTAGATTTGGCTCTCGCATCGACCCAAAAATCAAACAACCCGGCATCACACTGGTACACAACTGGAAAGGCTCGTTTGGGCCAACAACACACACTCAAACACACGCACAGACTCACATAGACGCAGCGTCTTTGCCCAGCAACAGGACCAGCTCAGAGCGCTCCTCTAATCATGCACATATGGCACTAATTGGAGGCGTTCAGCGCAGGGTGATCGAGGCTGGAGGTGAGGAACGAGTGCGCCACTTCCTTCCCTAATTAGTTCAGAAGCAGCCAATCACATCTCTGATCAGCAGGACACGACAAGATGCAGACAATGTCGGCATGGAGGGGTCTCATATGTGCTTATGTGATTTCATCATGTTAGGAACTGAGGTTCACCGTCATGACTGACTCTAACTGACTAAATCAGTGTTGAATTCAACAAAATGCTGGCTGAATCTGCAAAGAAAGGAATCAGGCTAAAGTTAAATAAATAACTGTCACTCAGCACTTACAGACATTCTGCTCTGAATATGGTCTAAACAAAGTTTTGAATGAAAACTTTTTTAGGGAAAAAGCAAAAGCAACAAAGAATCAATCACCAACCATACAGATGCATCTTTAAACACAAAACAGGAAAGAAAGAAACGTATATAAAGTTTGTACTGAGTAAATATTTAGCTCATTATATGATCTGTCAGACAATATGAACATTTATAGACGGTGTAGTTTAATGTGCGCACAAGATAATATGTTGAGGAAATGCAAAAAGGAAATATTAGATGAGAAAATAAACCAATGTATGATTAAAAAGTAAGAGTAAATTTATCACCCCACTTCCAAAGTAAAAACGTTTCTGTACTTTTTCCTGCTACAATTCTTTGGTTCAATCATATGCAGGTTTTTTGTTTTGTTTTTTCTCTCTTTTAATATATTTAAAAATAAAAAGAAGGATTGCAAATTGTTATTAAGTTGTTAGATGGGAATATATATTGCTTGTTGTTGTATGAAGTGCAATATCAATAAAACAGTAAGACTAAATAAAAAACCTTATTTAATAGATACAGAATATGAAAAATAGGAACATATATTTAAATAAAAAACAAATTAAATTAAAAAAATCAATAATAGTGTTGAAAATGAAATCAGATAATTTTTCTCAGGCTTATCTACTATTATTTTTCTCTCTGCAGAAACAGGAAGTTCAGTAAATCCTGCCATAATCCAGCCTGAACCGCCAAATATAAAANTCTAGGAAGAAAACCAGATGTGAAAACTAATGAAAACTAAGTCAAGCTTGATCACAAAGGACAGTGAACCTCTGGTGCATAAACTCACTGCAAGATCTCAAATGGACGTAAATCTGGACTTTGACTAGGCCATTTTCCAGCAAGATATAGGATGATTAACAAAAACATCTATCTATTAAAACTAAACCATCTCATATTTTGAGCTGTTTCTTGTTAAACTAGTGCGAGTCACAATCTTCCAACTTGAGTCATCTTCTTTATTTAGGATCTCTGTTTTCAAAGCTTAATTTCAACTTGAAAAGATGTCAAAAGGGAAACTCTCCATCGACTCCAGTTGCTGTCCAGCCTTGTGTGTTTGTGAAGAGGCTCCTGGGAGTCGCAGCTCAGGGATTTAAGAAACTTTCATCTATATATGTGAAGAATGATCCAGAAAATGACCATCGAGGCCAGAGGGGCTTTATTTATGGGGAGATGACACAGACAGAGGGACAAAGGTCAAAACTCACACACACATACTCTTCCTCCTGTGTCTTTTCTTTCCTCAGAGCGTGGGAATCGGCTGAAGGAGCCCAAAACATCACACCAGGAAGGCCAGGTTAGCGCAGACCATCGCAGAGAGATCCAGCAAGTTTAGCACTAAATGTAAAAACACGAGGATGCATGTGTGCGTGAGCGACCGTTTGCTTGCTTTACGCCTAAAGACTTTAGTGCATTTGATCTGAAAGCAGCAGAAAAACAAGCCGCTTCCCTCCTCATCCAGCGCCGTGCCAAACAGACCTTTTCCTCTCACTCGTTTGTCCTGAACGCTCGCGCTCTCTGTGTTTAAATGTCATCACGACTGCACACACAAAAGAGGGTGGCCGGGCCGCAGGGTGGCAGAAAAACAAGCACCGTGGTTATTTCTGTCGATCTCAGCGTTGTGCAGAGAGAAAATAAGACGGCAAAGTTCAAACTGAGTGAGGCGAACTCACTCGTCCACCGTTACTCTGCACCTCAGCTCAAACCGGCGGCCACATTCCCACAAGAAATCCTCTGATTTCCGGTGTTCTGCATGTTTTGGCTTTCAGATAGATCCAAGTTTCTCAGAGACAAGTGCAGTTTCCTGAGTTATAGGAAAACTTGAGGTAGAGATCTAAACATGAAACTCTTAGAGGTTTCAAAGCTCTGCAGATTCGTATCTATTTCTGCCACGAGGTAAAACAATCTTTAAGGTGTAAAAACTGACAGATAAACATGAAGCCACAAATCTAACAATGAATAATATCCACTCTGGAGAGAAAATGTCTCTCTCTCATCACTTTGTTCTTTCCGTTTTCTGTCTTCCTTCTGTTCTTTATTTAACTGTGTTGTTTTTATTCCTTTATCTTTCTTTTTTCTATTCTCATGTCTTTCCATCCATTTGATTCCTTCCTTTATCTCAACTTTCTTTGCTCCTTCCCATCTCTTTTCTTTTCCCTTCTTTCTGTCTTTTTCTCCTTCCATCTTCCCGTTTCTCTCAGTCCTTTAAGCGTTCTTTCGTTCACTGATTTGTTCAATAGCTTATATCTTTCTTTTATTCCTACCTTTCTCTTATTTTCTTTGTCTTTTCCTTTCTATTTTTCATCTTCATTACTTTAATGCTTTTTTATTTTTCTTTGTTTTTCATACGTTTCCTTTCCTCCCTCTTATCCATCTGTTATCTTTCTGCTGTTCCCTTTTTTCTTTCATGTTTTGCTCATTTAGTTCATTCTTTTTATTTAATCCTTCCTTACTTTCTATACATCTTTTTTTTATTAATTCGGTTAATATTTTCTTTGTCTTGACTTATTTTTTCTTTCATTTTTAATTCTAACTTTTCAATATTTCAATATTTTATTCTTATCTACTTTTTATTTTTAACTTCCAAGTTTTCTTACTTGTTTTTCTCATTTGTTCCCTTTCATTCCTCCTTTTCTTTCCNTNCATCATCCATTTATTTTTTCCTTTATTTTAACATGAAATTATGTGAATTATAAAATACTGATACTTTTCTAAGTACCTGTTGTTTTCTACTTACAGATTATTCCATCTTATTAAAAAAAAAAAAAAAAAAATTTCCTCATCTTCCAGGTAAAGAACAGATCAAAATGCTGTTCATCTTGGGGAAAACTGAACTTTTCCAGGGATTTTATGTTTCTTTTCTACTAAAAAACACCAAACATGGATGCTACCAGATTTGTGATTGTCTTTGATATTTTTTAGATATTGCTAATAATAATTATAGGTCATACAAACCAGCTTGCTCCGTGCTGGGAGATGAACAGATGAACTCGATTCGTTTGGGTGTTTGACGTACCTGCAAACTTCCATAAAAGGCCGGCTGCTCTTTCTATTAACCTGACCGATCTACTGCGGCTTTCCGTTCAGACGGAGCGGGCAGCTTGTGTCCAACATCAACATCTGATCACAGAGCAGCTCTAAATATAGCCGACAGGAGTGGAGCGGCGCAGCCAGTCGCAGCAGCTGCGGTATTTATTATTTTTCAGTCACCTCTGACTTAAAGGCGGAGGATCGACTCCTGCCTCAGAAAAGAGCAGACGACTGAGGTTTAAAAACAAAGGATTTGGTTTTATAAGGATCAACAATCCATACTCTGGTATTATTACTAATTTATTTCAGTTTAAAATGAAGGGAAGAGTTGGAAAAATACAACTTTCAGTGTTTAAAAATCTGGATCTGTAGTATATCATCAGAGTAGATCATTATAAGCAAATCCAGTTCAAAATAAAGAAAAACATCCAAACAAAGATGCTTTGTCTTAAAGCAGCTGAGTGATAGGAATCACATTTTTTTTCTCTTTATTTTCCATGTGAAATTCTATATTTGACTCAAACTTAATCAGTTTTACAAAAACTGGAGAAATTATGGAAGGAAAAAATAAAAACATGGAATAACAGACAGATAATTTGGATAAAAAAACAGATGGCTGGATGAACAGATGGATAGATTGATGGAAAGACGGGAAACTGTGTTTTAACGCAATCAGAAAGTTGTGGGTTTTATTCCGGCAATGAGCCAATAGATAGACACACTGCAAAAACACAAAATCCAACCATGTATTTCTTCCTGGTTTTATTGCAAATATCTTCCAGTTTTCATCAAGATATAGATACAGTGTTTTAAGTAAATCATTTTTTAATATTGATGAAAAATAGCTTGTTTCACTGGCAGATTATTCCATTTATAACATGGGAAAATGTCTTGTTATAAATTAAATAATCTGCCTGTGGAACTAGTATTTTTAAATCGATAATATGGATTTACAGAAACAAGACTCCATATAGGTAAGAAGGTAAATAGATGCTATTTTTAATCAAGGAATGAAAAAACAAAGTCATGGAATATTTTCCATGTTTAAAATTATTTTAGTATATTTATCATGTACTTTCAAATCCTTGAATCCAGAGACATTTATTCCATTTAATCCATTTATCTTGATACATTTCTTGTCATGGTCAGAATCTTGAATTTAACATTATGATGTTTAAAAATACCATCTGTTTTTATTCTCACTGTTTCTCCACTATAATAAATATGAAAATATGGCACTGTCAGCAGTTTAGTGGCAGAAATCACACTTATTTATGTGACTGGTGTCCTAAAGAAGCATCTTATAAATGGTTGATACGTGTATCATTATGTCAGCGTTTCATATTAGTCAAAATCAATAATTATTGATTACATTTTTTGTTTTAAACATTTAAAATTCTGCCAAACCTTTACAGTTTTCACTCCACAGCGTTTTGCTTTTTTATCTTTAAGCAGTTATGAGGCACAGTGGCAAAATCGAAGTTACTCAACAGCTCGTTGCTAGGCAACCACAAGTTACTCAACAGCTCGTTGCTAGGAAACGAAAGAGTGGGAGAGCTAGTTGAGCCCACCAACCTAGCTTAGTTAGCCATGAAAGGTTGAGCAGCTAAAGCCTTTCCTCTGACTACATCTCCCAGAATGCTGTGCGGTTCTGAATCGGAGTTCAGTGAAATTATTGAATATTTTATCAGACTAATCTATTGATATGTTTCTATCATGATATTGTTATTGATTTATTATCCATGCTTATAAAAATAGATGTGTTTTTCAAGAGCGGTATTTGTGTAATATGAAAGAGATGGAATACATATCTTTTCTTGTTACTTTAATTGTAAATGTACCACAAAATATTATGATAAAACTTTAAGTCCATTTACCAGACATGTCTGCATTGTGACTCTAAATCAGGGGCGTCAAACTCAGTTTCATTTGGGACATATCAAAACTCTAAATGTTCTTAAAGGGCCGGTGTGCCAGAATGTATTGATGAAACCTATTAATTTAAGATGTTAATAAATAGTTGTTTCAGAACTCAATAAGTGTCTCTAAAAATTTAATATTGAACATCTTTTTACACTGATTGTTTTTGTGTTTTTTATTGCTATTAAAATCACAGATTTTGTGTGCAAAAAATATATATATTTGTAAGCAAGTTTTCTTATAGTTGAGCTAATGTATGATGTTTTTTATTAATTGCTGTATCAGATACAGTCTATGATATCAAGTAAGGCTGAGGCAGCAGTCACTAAAAGCCAATGTTTCTGGCCAATTTTCACAAAAATTTGCAGTAGAAATCAGAAAAAGATGTGGGATTCTGTTGATTTTGTGTGAATTTTACAGGTCTGTGAAAAACTGGAGGGATTTATTGATATAATTTGGATTATAGAGGGCCACCTAAAAAGCTGCTGTGGGCCACTTTTGGCCCCCGGGCCTCGAGTTTGACACACATGCTCTAAATCTTACATATAAAAGGTTGCTGTTTGTGGATTTGACTCAGTGGAGCTGTAGAGGTTAAACTTTTTGGAGTTTGCCTCAAAGGTTGATTTGCTCCTCAGGATGGGTATCGATCATATCTGCAGCGATTAGCTCTGCGCCTCCAGCGAGGCAGGAATCCATACAGTGGCTGATCAGCATTAACATCATTAGATTCTGGTTGAAAGGGGTAACGCACCAGGACAAACCACTCACACACACACACACGCACTCAGAGAGAAGCAGTGTGTGTGTAATTACAGGCCCCAGCAGCAGAGATCTAGATTTGGCTCTCGCATCGACCCAAAAATCAAACAACCCGGCATCACACTGGTACACAACTGGAAAGGCTCGTTTGGGCCAACAACACACACTCAAACACACGCACAGACTCACATAGACGCAGCGTCTTTGCCCAGCAACAGGACCAGCTCAGAGCGCTCCTCTAATCATGCACATATGGCACTAATTGGAGGCGTTCAGCGCAGGGTGATCGAGGCTGGAGGTGAGGAACGAGTGCGCCACTTCCTTCCCTAATTAGTTCAGAAGCAGCCAATCACATCTCTGATCAGCAGGACACGACAAGATGCAGACAATGTCGGCATGGAGGGGTCTCATATGTGCTTATGTGATTTCATCATGTTAGGAACTGAGGTTCACCGTCATGACTGACTCTAACTGACTAAATCAGTGTTGAATTCAACAAAATGCTGGCTGAATCTGCAAAGAAAGGAATCAGGCTAAAGTTAAATAAATAACTGTCACTCAGCACTTACAGACATTCTGCTCTGAATATGGTCTAAACAAAGTTTTGAATGAAAACTTTTTTAGGGAAAAAGCAAAAGCAACAAAGAATCAATCACCAACCATACAGATGCATCTTTAAACACAAAACAGGAAAGAAAGAAACGTATATAAAGTTTGTACTGAGTAAATATTTAGCTCATTATATGATCTGTCAGACAATATGAACATTTATAGACGGTGTAGTTTAATGTGCGCACAAGATAATATGTTGAGGAAATGCAAAAAGGAAATATTAGATGAGAAAATAAACCAATGTATGATTAAAAAGTAAGAGTAAATTTATCACCCCACTTCCAAAGTAAAAACGTTTCTGTACTTTTTCCTGCTACAATTCTTTGGTTCAATCATATGCAGGTTTTTTGTTTTGTTTTTTCTCTCTTTTAATATATTTAAAAATAAAAAGAAGGATTGCAAATTGTTATTAAGTTGTTAGATGGGAATATATATTGCTTGTTGTTGTATGAAGTGCAATATCAATAAAACAGTAAGACTAAATAAAAAACCTTATTTAATAGATACAGAATATGAAAAATAGGAACATATATTTAAATAAAAAACAAATTAAATTAAAAAAATCAATAATAGTGTTGAAAATGAAATCAGATAATTTTTCTCAGGCTTATCTACTATTATTTTTCTCTCTGCAGAAACAGGAAGTTCAGTAAATCCTGCCATAATCCAGCCTGAACCGCCAAATATAAAAAAATACTTCTTAAAATCTCATTACCATAAATACCAAAACATTTTCATCCATCAGTCCATCCAGGTCTAGGGAAAAGACTCACTTCTGGCATTAGAGGAACTACTCTATGATTTTATACCAAACAGGAGGAAGTACAGTGAAAGAAATGAAGTTTAGTAAAACAAAAAATGTAATAAAAAAAGAATTAAACATATTTGTCTTTTTGTCAGAAGGATATAAAGCACACAGTGCAGGACCAGATTGGGACTTCATCCTGCATCAGTTCTGATCCAAGTTACTTTGGATGAAGTCCAGTTTCTTAACTCAATACTTTGTTCATTCAGTCCTAACAGACTGTCCACAAAATGCTCCCAAAATCAGCAAACTTTACATAAAACGATTCAAATAAAACCAAGAAAGCAGAAACATAAATATGATTTTGTACTTCAAGTAAAAAGACCTGCAGCAGAGACACAAAGCCCCACTTATTAATATTACTTTTCACTTTAGTTCATTTAAGTTTTCACAATATAACAAAATAGAAAAAAACTAAAACATCAGTCCTTACATGCCTTCAAAAAACAAAGAAAACGTGTATTATCAAAACTCCCACCTACACTTTCCATCGTAAGTTGGGAATTCACTATACAACTTTAAATAATTTTCCTCATCATCAATGGAAACTGCAGGAACTTCCATCATATATAATAAACTCGGTCTCTATCATTTAAACGATGCAAGGACTTATATTTATGTTTCGACAAAAACTGAACAGTTCCCTCAGTTCCCCGGTTCCTACCTGGCGTCCCGTTGTGTATGCGGACCCCTCACGACTACGTCGGTGATGAAATTCACCTGTGACTGACAGCGTGGGAGCGGGCCACATGTGGACGCCTTGCTTAATCGCTCATCAAAACTCGGCGCTTCTCGCCTGCTGCTCCCCGGGTAGAAAATGAGAGAACAAGGCTGCTTTGCTGGGCGCTAATTTGCCCCAGAGTGGATCATCATTCCTGGAGTTGCAGAGATGTCAGGATAACACTCCAGTCCACTCTTCCATCAGCAATACCCAACAGCACAGTGACAGAAACACAATAACGCTCGTCTGCTGACGTCAGTTAGAGTTTCGTGGCTTGTCACTGAAATGTCAATCGACCCGCTGCCTCGCAGGCCTGAAATTATTCCCGGCCCAACGCTCCGCTCGCTGCAGTTTTGTTTTTACACCATAGCAGAGACCAAAAAGTTTTACAAAATTGATGCCATATGAATTAAATCAAAAAGAAACCAGCTGGCTCGGCTTGTGGGATTTCTGTTGAGACGTGTTTGTTTGTAGGACCGGAGGAGAAAGACTCCGGGGGGAAACTCTGCGGTTCTGCAGGATGAGGCTCTAACTGCGAATTGGAAATGATTTGGGAGCGAGGCCAGGGAACAGCCATTGTCACGTCAATATTTCCCGTCAGCCGTCACCTCGGGTCAAAAACCCGGAACGGACGGGTGGCTTCACAGAAAAAAGAAAACAGCAGATAGGGTCTTTGTGGGTTTAAGATCATGTCTGCTTAAAGAGGAAACTGAAGGGATTCGTGGCATCGGAGTGGAGAAGAATAACAACAGTTTACAGTAAGAGAGCCAAATAGAAAGGAGGCAGCAGTAAATAACTCCAACAGGGAACACCAAGTGCCGCTCACTGTTTAATTTCTAAGCTGTGAACACAACTAATTACAGTTTGTTGACATGCATATTGAATATAAATGACCCGACTATGTATGGAAAAGATGTTTGAGGCTGAGGTGAAAACTGTGAGGTCATTTCTAAAACCTTCTGGGTTTGACAGAGCTCAGAAATGCAATATTTGAACAAATTGTGAGTCATTATACTTGAAGAAGCAGCAGGTGAGTTTCTTTAAAAATTAAAATATATAAATGAATCTACTTCTATCATTAGTTGATGCAATAATTACAGCCACAAAAAAGATTTCCAGAAGACCTGAGAACAAATTACACTGAGAGATTATTAAAAATCTAGACTTTAAATTGAGCATATTTTGTCCGTAAATATAAAGAAATATTGTTTGCAGCAAGGCATAATTCAGTCCAGCATTTGCACAAATATTTAAAAGAAAAATGAATAACATTCATTTCTTTGTGGCTTTTGTTTCAAACAATAAAATGACAAAAAATGTGCTTAGTCTCACTTTTTCCAAACCAACCTGACATAAGGTCAGGTTGGTTTGCATGTTTTTTCTTTTCCAAAATGTGAAATCTTGATTTGAAAACTGCAAACATGAACTCAGATCATCCAAGCATAAATGTTTAATTGATGATCAGCGAACACAAAACAAAAAGAAGGAATCTGTAAGCGGAAAAATACTTTTTCCCAGTACTGCATCTTTTTGGTGCAGAAACTGGACTGACATGAGCCAGATATGAGCTATTAAATCACTCCCGCAGAAAATTCGTCACAGGAGCTGCAGGGAATCTGCCTGCACTTCGAGAATATATGAGAGAGCAGCAAGAGCTGCAGAGAGATGATGATAATCAGAGATGACTCATCATCTCAGAGCACGACTTCGTCTGCCGACGTGACTCCACCTTCCCACACCACCGACAGGTTTGACTTTTGACCTCATGTAGACTTCTTGTGTGTCAGGTTGTGGCATGTTGGCAAGCGGTGAAGCTCTCAGAGGGCGGGGCGACCTGCTGCGTCAGTGTCAAAGGTCAGCTTTCCTTTCTCTGCTGCTGCAAGGGTCAAAAGATCTCAGGTGAGAGTCGGTGTCAGTCAAACCAGACGTGGCTCCACATTTATCTGTCATTTTGGTCATGAAAGATGAGATCATTTCACTTCCTCGTGGTTAAGCTCCTTATGTGAGGAGGAGTTGTTGCAAAGTATGCAAGAAACTACATTAGTTGAATACATTAAAAGATGCAATTAAACAAATAATTCAGTTCCTTTCATGAATAATAAGATAAACTTTTTCTTGCCTAAAATGCAGTAACAGCATTCCTTTAGTAGATGGTGGATCATTTGTAGCAAAGGATGAATCTGCAGCTAAAAAAAATATATTTCTAACATCAACATGTGAAAAGTCCAGCTGTTTCTGTTTGACTTAACATCAGCACAGTGTATCGCTGATCTGCTGACTGTTTTATGGTTAACCGGTGAATAACTTGATGCTCAATAGACGACTTTTTTTTTTTTTTTTTTTACATAATGTTAACCAATTGAAGCCACTTGTGGAGTTCTCAGTAGAGAATATTTACAGAAAAATAAGTTTTTTTAATCTTCAATGAAAAAAGAATCTATTTTTTAATAAAATGTTGGCTTTGTTACCGCTCTGAATGTGTTGTTCTTTCAGCAACTTGCCTTTTTTCAGTCTGTTTACTTCACTTAATGATTAATTAATTAGTAAATTAGTTGACAATTATTTCAATAATTGATTCATCATGATTCATCGTTTCAGTCCTAACTGACGTTAATTTTTGCACCTTGATCGACTGATCTTTTCAATCTCATAACCTGTCAATCAACAGATTGCACTTTGATTTACTTCCTCTGAGTTTAATAAAAAAAAAACTGGGTTTATCTTAATTCCTTCATTTTACATTAGATCAAACTCTTCCTACACACCTGGAAAGTATTAAACTGAATTAATTAATTAAAATCAGAAATTGGATTCCTTTCCATTTTGCAGAGTGATATTACCGCTACCATAAGAAATACACTTGAAACCTTTTTACACGTTTTTACCCTGAATGTGTGCGCTGCTGTAAATCTGTACAAGCAGCCAAAAAGCAACAGCTTCTATACGTAAACATAAAATTGGACGACCTTTTAACAACCCTACGCTTTGCATGAGAGAAATAAACCATCAACTGCATAGCTGCCATGACGTTTGCAGAGAAAAGCCCTAACACAACATAAATCACCACGACTTTCTCAGAAACAGCAGCGCTGAACGCCTCAGACTGAGATATCAGCTGCAGGAGGAGCAGCAGCTTCACTGCCTCGCTTCTGTCAACCTACACTTTAAGAGCAAAAGTCAAAAACACGAAACTGCTTGTTCCCAGGAAGACGAGCTCCTCCTGACTGCGTGAGTCAGAGTCTAGTTATCATGGGGAATCCCTGCTGAGAGATTAATCACAACGTAATGAGCAACTCTGAGTCTGACTTCAGTCTTTATCATCATCGCTGAGGAGACACGTCCGCAAGTAAAAAGAGCAATCAGAGGCAGAAACGGGAGAAAATGTGAGTTACAGACGTGGATAAAAGTAGTGCTACTTCTCTGGTTATAAACAAAAAACCCACAATAGTCACTGAAATAACTTGGAGCTGACAAAAGTAATGATGAAGAAAAATTTACTGGAAAATAATCAATGAAATGAGATTTTAACAAATTCCAAATACTGAACTTCTTAATTCGAAGAAAGTGCTACAACTGCTAAGAAAAAAACAAACAAAAAATAAATAATATTGTTATTCCTGACTGACTAAAACAGGAAATATTTAGCAGAGTAAAAAGGCTCCTGTATGCATCATTTTATAGCGTATCTAAGCATCTTTCTGTAAGTTACTTTGTCCTTTTAATTTAGTTTCCGCAAAAAGGCAAAAAAAGAGAGAATAAATGTATAGTAAAAAAGTAGCTGTAAATAAAAAATAATTAATAGATAACTGTAAAACTTGAAAAATAAAAATTAAGTTAATTAACAAAATAATATTAGAAATAAAATAATGTTAAATTAATGGAGTTGAAAATGATTATTGTCACACTGCATAATCAAGTATGTTGGGAAAATTATTATTATTATCATTGAATGCATTATTTGGCACATTTATTACTTTATCAAGCTATTTATTTATTTATTTATTTATTTATTTATTTATTTATTTATTTATTTATTTATTTATTTATCACCAATTTTGGCAGGACTGAGCTTCCGTAAGGTCAGTAATGAAATAAAGGCAGCTTTTGAAATCATTACAGACAACCTACATTGTTGATTTTCCCTGTAATAATTGAAAAAAAAAAAAAAACTTTAAAAATCGTTATATTTACGATTTTCTGAAAGAACAAAGTGACTTTAGGTTTAGAACAAAAGTCAGAGAAGAAAAGTTCAATCTCAGAGCAACAATGAAATTTCTGAAATAAAAAGAAGAAATGCAAACATTTATGTTTTTGATGACAAATCTCACTAACTTATGAATTATCCTGTTTAACATTGAAGGCAAACACATCAGCTGAACTCTTAGAGGTACTTTCAGGTACAAACATCTGTTCTTCCCACAATAACTATCGAAAACATCAGCTCCAGTTTGAAAAAGGAGAATTTAAAAGTCACGTAGGCGAATAATTAGCTACTAATCATCCTTTTCCACACAGTCAACGGCCCCTTTAACTAAATAAGAAGCAAAATGACGTGTTCCCCTTTTCTGAAAATGTAGGAAAAGATTGCATGAATCACTTCAAACAGACTCTCCTGCTCTTTCTGCTTCGACTTCATCATTAGATACGTGTGGTAAATCCATCGTACCTATAAATATGTTCAGCTCAGCATTCGTTTGCAGCGTGCCCTTGATTTTTTCCCCTTTTATTACAGGGTTGACATTATAAAGTCACTTTGATCCTTTCCCCACCTCCCCGCTGATGGCGTCATTACTTTCTGGAAGGTCAGCCGCACAGTCAGTGTTTCCTTCTGTGACTCGTAAGGAGGCAGACAAACATCTGGTCCCAGTAACGTGTCGTCATCCCGCAATCACTGACAACAACTTTAGTTTCAGTTTGCCCACCATGTGCTTCTAATATACAGTAAAAACCTTCAGGAATTTCAACTTTTAGTTCCTGATTTACAGTTTTCATTTGGAGCTCTAAAATAGGAACTTTGATTCTAGTTTCTTTTGTGGGACTGTAATAAATACCTTTTTGAGGAGGTAGTAAGTTTTACCTCCTTGTCGGAGTTTTCATAAACAACATGATGTTTAAATTAAATGGCAAAAATAAGGGATTACTCGGTTCTGATGTATTTGGGAGAGTTTGGGAAACTCTTTGGAAATCATCACCTCTATAACTTATTTACTGACTCTTATTCCTCTCAGCAAAATTAAAGAGGCATGTGAATCTGATTTAAGATGTAATGCAGATCAATAAAAACTCTACACTGTTTCCCAAAGCTGCGGTCAAAACGCCACTGTGGGAAAAAACAGGAAAAAAGCACTGTGGGAAAAAACAGGAAAAAAGAATCAGACGGATTTTTAATCGCACAGGTTTGACATCATGCTTGCAAAACAGATTGTTAGGTTTTAAAAAGTCATATTCTAACACAGATTACATTTTTACTTTCACAACACTGCAGAAATAATGTTCATAAAAGGCTGAGCAGTTAAACAGGAAACAGTTTGTGAAGTTCACAGATGAAGTGTCGGAGATCAAACTGATTCTTCATTAAATGTGGAGTCCCACAAGGTTCCATGTTCGGATCTAAACCCTTTAAAATTTACGTTATCATCTGTCAGGTATAACGTAAAATAAATTAGAAATGAAATATCTTGATGGACTAAAATATAGAATAATTTGGATCAGGAGTTTAAAAAGTTATAAAACTATTTAGATGCACTGAATTTATGAACTAATGTTTTAGATATTTATATTAATTCTGTTATACTGTAATATGAAAGTTTAATTTCTTCTTTCTCCTCATGAAATGGTGAAAAGTTTTAAAACTTGTTTTAATTTTACGATAAAGAGTAAATACTGATATGCCTTATTGAAATTAATAAAATAAGAGATGAAAAGAGCATGAATGACATCATCCTGAGGGAGAATGTGATAATATCCTTGTTAAATTGTCAGTAATCGTCACATCAGTCCAAATGATTCACCGCTTCGCCACTGGAACAGACCAAAACGACGTGATTCAACCGGCCTTTTCCACAGAAAACTCGCACAGAAACTCTGTTCTTCCTGTGGAAACTCGAGAAGTAAAACCATCCACAGGAGCTGCTGGTCGTCTGTTCTTACTTTATCCATCACTCATCCACAAAACAGGACAAGAATGACCAATTACGTCTGGAGAGAGCATCTTCAGGGTTTACCTTCCTCTATCCAGGATCTGTAGAGCTTTAGAGTCAGGAAAAGAGCAGCTAATCTCACACATGCTGGACACAAACGTTTAAGTGCTACAAAGTGTTTTTAGTAAAAACCAGTCACTACGGAGAGTTTAAACTTCCTCCAAGCTGTCTCTTTGATGGCCTGACTTGTCAGCTACTTTACTGCCCTCTTCTGTCGTTTTCTTTATCTAAAAGAAAAATCATTGGACATGAACATTTCTACTGAAAGTGCTTTAAGCTGAAGTCAAATTCCTTGCTTGTGCAGAAAATCTTGATTCTGATTCTCTACAGTTCATTTGACTCCACTGGTTTCTCGGATCAGCCCTGTTTTTTAACTGTAGTCCACAAATTATCATCATGTTGGAGATTCAGAAGCTTAACGTCAACCTGATTTATCCACTCTGAACGTGTCATGTTTGAGATCTCTGACCCAAAAACCTCCTTTTTCATTACTTTATCCGCTGGAAGAAGTGCAGCCGAACAGCATAATGCTGCCACCACCATGATGAACAAACCAGGGAAGATTTTGACCTTGCTTATGGTCATAGTACATTTGAAATACAACAACTTGCAAGCAACTTTCCAACAAAATATTGGAGCTTGTTTTTAAGTCAATAAAAATAAGCAACTGATTTAAAAAAAAAAAAAAGATTAAAAGCCCCAAAGTAATATGATATTCACGTCAGTGATAAAAGCATTTAGACTTGTGATGGGCTATGTGGGTCAAAACCCTGGAAGTTTCTGCAAGGCTGTGATTAAGCGCATGAAAAGGTAACAGGAGCCGAGAGTCGATGCTCCATCCGGATTTTTAGGAAATCAAATTAAAGCAATCTGACCTCAGTTTAAACCCGACAGATTCAAAGACTTGTGAGGGTAAAACATCCAGAATATCTACGGCTGGCGCAAAAGTAACGTCAGTGCTGAACAGAAATAATTCAGAGATAAGTGTCGAAAAAACAATAGCAGCCGTTTCTGAAGCGAGAGTCGATGTGAGAGTTTGATTCTGGTTGCATTTTATTTGGATTAGGATTCATGCTTCTACTATTTGAGAATGTGCTTAAAAAAGCTTGAAAAAAAATCTAAGTACTTTGCGGAATAAAAAAAACTTAATTTTCACAATACAACATCACAGTCAGTTTCAATAAATTGGAAGATTTGTCAAATTAAAAGTATATTTTAAAATATTCTGGTCAGAAAAGCATCGTAATATAAACTGACATGAAGCCTTAAAAACAGTAGATGGTGTGTAATTAATCTATAAAATGTTTTGTCACATTTACTGAAATAAATCAACTTATAACTTATATAACAATGTAGAAATCTTCCCTGAGTGGATGACCTAAAATAAACCTTAGTTCATGTTTTTACGCCAAAGACTCACATCTTTCTCCTCATATAAATTAATATAATTTGTGCAAAAACCAGCTTTCCATTGTGTAGCAACACTCTGAAGTTGTGTAACAACTACATCTGGACTGATGTCATATCGGTCTTACCGCCTACGCTTCTGGACGATGTCTATGGGCCGGTTGACGGCGCACGGTGACCCGCAGATGTTCCCGCTCCGCACTTTGAAGCAGCGATCCTGGACCGAGGGCGCCAGGTACATACAGTTAGTCGGTAAACTCATCTCTGTGATTCCTGTGAGTTGCCCCTCTGCTTCGGTTTCCACTAATTGTCCTCTTCCTCCAGCGAGCGTTCCTCTGCTCCTCGGCTCCTGACGTCTCTCTGCTCCCCTCTGCAACATGTCTCCAGTGAGACGCGGGCGGACGGAGGGAAGCCCTCCACGGCGCGGTTCGGGGGCATGACTCCAGTCCGGGGAAAGGGAGCGACAGGGAACGAAAGCAGGGTGGGATTCAAAGAGTTATTTCCTCCATGGCATGCTGCTGTTTCATGTGGTGAAACAGAAGCAACCGGCTCCGAATCCACATGGACAAGTTGAGAGCTGAACTCTCCTTGTAATCCCTCCCTTCACGGCTCACTCGCTGTGGCTCTTTCTGGGTGCCTCCTCCTTCCAGGCTTAAAAAAACAAACAAATGCATGTACAGTATGTGTGGCGAGAGACGAGAGCAGCCTTCAGCTGGATTTGCTGCACCATGTGTGTGCAGAAGGTGAATACTCTGTGATGTTTGAACTCTGCTACACGCAGGCGGTTTTGTCTGGGGCTCAACAAAGACACACACCTCTCAGAAATCGGAAAACCAGATCTTTTTCTGATCCCTCTTCGGTGTGGAAGTTGTTACTGCAAGAGGAAGAGTCGGATTAGAAAGCTGCAGTATCAGAAGGATGTTTGCTTCTTCGTCTTTTGTACTTTTGAAGTCTTCTGCCACAAAAAACATGTATCACAACTCAAATCTGGAATACTGACTAGGCTTGGTTCCAGCTCTGGTTGGTTCTGTTTTCCTCCGTTTTTTTTTTTTTTTTTTTTTTTTTTTCCCTGGAAAGGAAATTTTTAAATTTTTTTGATCTGATTCTCCCTTCCAACAATCTTAACGACGCTCCGACTACCGGGATGGTTCTAACAATAGTGCTAAAGGTGACCTAATATGATTCCTTTAACGGGTTAAGATCGGCCTACGGGCGATACAAAATATGTTCATTACATTTCCTTCATTTCCTTCTTAGACAATGATATTTCAGTCTGCTCAGTTCTGTCTATTTGAGCACTTTTTAGAATGAGCTGTTTTAAGGTGTCTTGTCACTTTAAATCCAAATCAGCTGCTGCTGGCCACGCCTCCCAACTCAACGTTTAAACTCACACGTGAAAACGGCTGCAAGGAGATGCACAATTATACAACCTTACATCTTTGAAAAGCAGAAGTGGCACCTCCTGCACAACCAACAAGAATGCAGCAAGTGGTTTCTGAATGGTAAGTCAACAACTGAACATGTGTCTTTTCCAGCAGCCATTGTACAGCGCATACAGCAGTAAAACCAGCTGAATGGGTTACCTAGCAACCCAAGTTGAGCTTAGGTTGCTAGGTAATGGGCAATGCCTGCCAATTTGTGACATTACAGGTCATTTTAGAGACACCAGAAAACTTTAACCTATTGCCAAAAACAACTGGATGGGTTGTTCTGCTTGTAAACACAATAGAAACCCAAATGGAAGTACAAAAACGTGCAAAATGTGAATTTTGCATAACACATCTCCTTTAAAATTCAACTGACAACTTTAAAATCCTGCCATGTGAACCAACTAAATCAACCAATCAGAGATGGGCTTTGGGAGATAAGTAACTACATCACATTACACAGCCAATTTAAGTTTTTATACTAATTTATTTTGCTACATTAATTAAACTACCCCATGAAGAATCTGCTTCGCCTCAAGTTTTGTAACATTTAATAAATCTAGTAAAGAAAACCACAGGTTTACACTTAAAATTTTAACACAACCCCTGTTTAGTTAACTTCAAAGACAGCAAAAGTTCACCTGGAAGGCGAGACGACACACGCTTCAGTGTTCGGTAACGGCAGCAGTGGGATTGCTTTCACCACAGGGACCGATTGGACTTACTGGAACCCACTGATGTCACAAAGTGGCAAGCTCCCCCACTGTCAACACTGCAGGCAAATATTTGTCTTCTGAGACAGCAAGAGATGGACGTGTTGGCAGTCACAAGCGGGAGTGGAGGTGGACGGCAATGACAGACCATTTAAATAAATAATTGTGGAGTCTAACCAGATGGGCTGATGTGGCGCTGACAGAGGAGCAGAGGCAGGGATTTCACTTTGAAGACCTCTCCACACCAGCATGGATATTTAGAAAAACTGCACATTTTTTGTTGAGTTTGCACCAAAGTGGGGTTTTAAAGACCATTTGAGGTCCATGGAAAACATGCAGGATAGTAGTCAATGTTTCCAAGAATTGATCATTGAGGAAACGAAGCACAGCATGTCATCACAAGAACCTCATGCCAGTGGTGGTGGAGGGTTGATGAGATGGGCTTGTTTTTGTGAGGGTTTGGTTTTTATGGGTATTGATTTAGGTTTCTGTGTTCAGTTGGTTCTCTGTGTTGCCCCGTCTGCTCCTCGATTGTCCCTCGTTTCCCCTGATTACCTTGTGTATTTAATCCCACCTGTGCTCCCTGCTCCTGGTCGAATCCTCGTTGTTTCCTTGTCAGGTTCTTGTCAGTAGTTGTAGTCATTAGTTTGTTGTCACTACTGTCTGTTCAGGTAGGAGTTTACCAGTTGCTACCAGAGTTAGGGCCTCTGCCGCTGCCCACCTGTGCTGCCTGGATTTTTGTACGCTGACATTTTCATTAAACTGATCTTTTTCCTTCTCAGCTGGGATCCTCCGCATTTATCCTCACCAACCCGCAAATCGTGACAGTGTTGTAGACCTGGGCACCTCAGAGTCAACCATGAACTCTTCTGTTTATCAGAATATTTGAGAATCAAATGTAATGCCAGTAAATCTGTAAATAGTACCAAACAGACCAAACCACTATCAGAATAAATGCAAACTCAAATGCCAGAGTTTTGACTAATATTGCACCTCGTTGTTTCAGCTCCCACGCTGCATTTCCTTTGAATGTTTCAGGTATGTTCTGCAAACAAAAGTATAAGCAAACAGGAAATTTTCTGAGAATAAATTGCAGTGGCATTAAACAGTAAAATTTATAAACACTGAATCATAAACAGATGGGGATGTAAATGGAAAAGCCTGCGACACTGTTTCCAAAATATAAAACATTAAAATATAAACGACATTCGAGAATTTTCAACATTTACCTCCAAATTTTTTTAAAATACTACAAACAATACTACCAAAGCTACCATTTCCTTCTTAAATTTCTACAACAATATTGCATAACATTCTGATTATATCTAACTAACTTCATGAATCTTATATTATTTCTGTCCCAATTAAATTAAAAGTCACAGATGCCTGTGTTAACAGGGTTACATCACTTGGCCTGCTGCTACACTAACGGCTCCGTTGTTCAAAACTATGAGAAAAAAATCTAGTCCTTCTGCCAGCATGTTTCAGAAGAGAAAAAAAATTAGTTTCTGTCATTCCAGCATATTAAATTATTACCAGACCAGACCACTGACCTCTAGTTCACCGCATTTGCATGTCTATACAGCATAATGATACAATTTCCTCATTTCTGAAAAATTAGAAGCAATGTGTTGTGCTATTAGTAACCATAAACAGGTTCACTGCAAAAACACACAATCTTACCAAGTATTTTTGTCTTTTTCTGATGCAAAATTAACTTACTTATCACCAAGAAATAGGAGCTTGTTTAAAATCCATAATTCTTGAATACTGAGTACTGGTTTCACTGGCAGATTATTTCACCTCTAACATGGGGAAAATTTATTTTTATAAGTGAAATAATCTGCCAGTGGAATTAATACTTTCTAAATCTATTCTAAGAAATTATTAACATTTACTAACTCTTATATCTTGCTGAAAAGTCACTTTTAAGTTAGTTTTGTCTTATTTCAATTGTACTAAGATATTTGCACTAGAAACTAGTACTTTTTTTTTCCAGTATTGCTGAAGCAAATCATGAGTGTAATCACTTCTTTGCTTATATTAAGTGGAACCATGAGCTAAAATCCACCATGGAAACTGAAAATGAATTTTAATGATGTTTTAAAATAATAACAACAAAACTGACATGGGAAAGCAAGAGATCAATCCAGCACTTATGAGCAAAAACACGTCAAAAACATCCAATTCCCCTCCAGCTGCTGCAGATTGAAGCAGAGTTGTGTGTGATCCAGATTTGTTTTCTCATCTAAAGAGTTGGCCCTGTTGAATTTGCATGGCTTGATGAAAGGCTCCCTGTCATAATGTTTCCTCAGGAGCATGAGTAACACAATACTGCAGAACATCCCGTCCTGTTTATCAGCCTCCTGGCAGGAAAAGCACTAAAACCTCACACCTTTTATTAAAGGTAAACAGAACATAGAGCTAAAACAGCACAAGTTTGTTTTAAATCATTAAGACCAGGTGGACATTTGCTTCTCGACAAACTGTCAGGCATCAGGTCCAAATAAAATGAAAGCCTTGTTTTAACGTTTAAGTGGTCTTCACTATTAGGCTTAATGAGGGACTTCTAAAGTTTTCTTTGGCTTAGTTTTCACTCAGTATGCAAATAAAAGACATGTGGATACACATCAGACTTTAAAGACTATCAACGTCAGCAGAACGTTACTGAACAGTCATGTTTTTAGGGAAAAAACAGCAAAAACCTGATACTGAATCTGAAAGATTCATCAAACATGAAGTTCATCACACAATGTATTTCAATCTTATGCCTACAGTTCTTTAGAAATCAACTTGTCTGTTTAAATGATTAGACTAAATAAAATTGCAACATATTGTCCCTCATACCATGCAAAACCTAGCCAGGTATTTCTGGTTTAGTTTCTGGTGCAAATATCTCGAAATAAGACAAAATTAGCCTACAGGTAACTTTTCATCAAGAAATATGAGCTCATTTTAAGTCAATAATTCCTTAAGATTGGTTAAAAAGTCCTAGTTATAAGTGAAAATATGAGAATATTGTTTGAAATAAATAAATCAATTCAAATAGCTTCCATCTAGGTTATTGCATGTTTCCACTCGTGATGATTTATTGCTGGAGACGAGCTCCAAGTCTTGGACAGTGGAAAGTCTCTGAGGCCATAACCCTAACCTTTAGCTCCATCCTCAGATTCTCTAGGAAATTCAGCTAATTAAAAAACACTAATATCACATCCAGTCAGAGGAAATATAGCTCAGGAAAAAAAAAATCAAGACCACTTAAAATGATCTTTTCTCTTATTTTACTTTTTATAGCTATATGTTTGAGTAAAATGAATATTGTTCTTTTATTCTATGAACCACTAACAACATGTCTCTGAAATTACAAGCAAAAACTTAGTATTTATTTGCAGAAAATGAGAAATGGTCAGAGTAACAAAAAACATGCAACGCTTTCAGACATCAAATAATGCAAAGAAAACAAGTTCATATTCATTTAGAAACAACAATACTGATGTTTAACCCAATGTTGCACACTTAATAAATAATCAGTGTGATTTCACAGGGGCGTTTTTTATTGTTGACAACTGTTAACACAGACAACAGTGCAACAGTGAGCGCCTGCGCTCAATTTCTGTTGGCTTGCTAAATATTTCCAATCTTGATCAAACAATTAATCATTCATATCTTTTGCTCAAATATCAGACTATTTCACCGCAGCTCACTTCTCAAATGCGAGTGAGATAATGTAAAGAGCCTGTCTGCTAACAGAGCCACAGATAGCGCATCCGCTGATCAGCCGTTACTGCGCATGAGCGCTCACTGTGGTCTACACGCCCACTGGTGGCGATCTGCTGTAACTACAGCTTAATGCCTCTCAGCCGAATAGAAGTGCAGCTTAAAAATTATTTCTCTGGTCAAACATAAGTCTTCAGTGTAACTAAGGAATGAGAGGGGATGTAATTATTTCTGATATCCATTCTGTCACATCCAGAAGAGTTTAGAAATCAACATTTGGTGGAGTAACCAGGAGGTTTTCAATGGGCTTCCGTGCAGTGGACTCTTAGTTTTTCTTGAACTGAATGTTGGTAATTAAAAAAAACCTCCAATGCTTTAAATCAGTTTCCAGGCATAGACAATGGATAAAGTTCAATCTGCAACAAGGGTGTGAATAGTTCTGGGCTTAAATGAACAAAGCACAGCGATGTAGAAACCTAGAGCGCTCTGCCTATTTTTAACACAAACAAGCAACATCATGGCTGAAAACCCCAGCATCACAATTATAAATCTAAAGTTACATTAAAATAAAACCCATTTTCCTCCACCAGGCTTCTTGTGCAACATGTTTGGGAAACGTATCGGGCTCAGAAGCAGATGCTGGGGTCAGGGATTTACTGGGAATGAAGTGTTTGTTGGGCCACAGTGTAACCAAATCCCAGCAGCCAAATGACTTCTCCAGCCCAGCTGGCTTCTGGCTCCTATGACAGCATTACTTCTGCTAATGAGAACAAGCTGTGAGGGAGGAGTGTCATGAATGTGCATGCATCTGTCCCTGTGAGTGTGACTGACACTGTGTGTGTGTGTGTGGGGGGGGGTCAGAGCCAAGTTTACACTGATATGCTTTGAAGAACAGAGTCAGAAATTGGTTTCATGATTGGGAGGAAGTTTGTAGGTGGAGAACTGGAGAGAAATGTAATAAATAATCACAGAAGGAGAAGAAGTGTGTCACGTTATGTTTCACAGAGAAATATATATGAAAGCAGTTTGAAAAGATACATCGATCCAATAATAATATCTGCATCCGTCACGATATTGAAAAGCATTTCAGATCGATTATTGGTGACAATGCGTCCAAACTACAACGCCAGATCTATTCAGTCTAATTATGCTTTATGATTTATTTTACATTCTATTTAGAAATCCTAAACGAACTTTCTGAACCATTTTCAAAGAAGGTTTGTGGTAGTTTATTATTACATGTTTGACCTATTTTCTTTTTTGTCAGTTTCAGTTTCTTCATTATTTATTTCACATTTACTCCTAATTGCACCGACTGAACAAATTTAAATTGTTTTTACATGTTTCACCAAGATATGAAGATTTTAGTGCATTCAAGTGTGCTGTAGAGTTATCAAATAAATGTGTAATTCATTATATTTATATCTGTGAGAAAAAAACAACAACATTTTAATAATTCAGCACTGTTCTTCTGTATCGGATTGGTATCGGCCGATACCAAACCTCAGATATCAATATCAGAAAATCCTTATTTCATTATTCTATAGAAGCATCAGGAAATTAACTGGTTTTTATGCTTCGTGCTAAGAAATAATCGTAGAAAAAATCAAGTAAAAGTATGTTTTTTAAGAAAATGTGGAAAACACAGCATTAGTTGACCACAGGGTTGTACAAAATAAAAAAAATTATTTGTTCTCGGTGAAGCAGAAGCAAAGGTTTCCTGCAAGACCAGAACAAAAAGTCTCCTTCACCTGTCGATGTTCATAAAAGTCTCATTTCTCTGCTTCTCACAGAGTTCTGCTACCAGCTCCTCCAGCAGCATTTTCAAAACATCTTTTGGTTTCTTTTGTTTTCTAGGTAAAATAGACACATTTCACACCAAACATGTCCAGAAAAATCTCTTGCCTGAATGTTCAGATAAACATTTCCATGCTTATACTTGGATATAACTGACAGATGAACAGCTTCAGGCAAAAATGAATTACTTTTCAACCAGACTAAAGTACTGCTTAAGATTTTAATCAAAAACACATTCAGATATTCAGAATTAATCTATTAGAAGATTAAAAATGTGCGATATCAAAGTAATCTTACTGTGTCTAAACGTTTAAATTTAAAGAAGTAATAATAATAAATTATTTTCTTCAATTATTAGAAAGTATTTTGGTTTATTCAGATTCATTGTTAGACAGAGAGAAACCAGGTTTAATGGGGGTTTTTATGTGGAGTAGGGTCAAATGTCAGGCGTACAGATAAACTGTTGTTCCACCTCGAGTTGAAAGGGCAATTAAACAAAACAAAAGAAATTAAAACTACTTTTTCACCACAGAATAGCTGGCACGTTAAATTAGCTCCACACTGACTTTCTCCTGCAGAACTTAATTCATGAACTCCCACAAAACAAACAACTAGAGACGATTAGAAAGTGTTATTTCAGAAAATAAAAAAGTTTCTGCTATCCTCATTTAATTATACAATAGATTTTCTGTCAAAATTAATTAGCAGCAACATCAATCCTGATTTATTCAGTAAAATAAATGCAATCACAGGATGTTTGTTTTGAACTAATGTATGTTTCTGAGTGTGAATGTCCACTAGAGGTCGCACTTTGCCTAGAAAGACAATGTGTTTCCACAGAAAGTCACATTATCCATTCTGACAGCAGCCGGCAACAGAAACTGGTTCATGAAAGCTGTTTTTCTCCTGATTTTTGAGGCAAATATAAAACTTCTCAGATTTGTCTTTCTCTCAGTAGCATCTAGTAGGTTAACTCTACGAATTGTTTCTTTTTTAAGTTGCATAAAACACACAGAGGGATCAAAAAGCACCTACAGCGACTCTCTCTCTCTGGTGGAACAATCGATATGGATTTTGGGACGGGTGACGAAGGCAGGTTGCTGGGAGCGCGCTGCTTAGCGTGTGTGTTTGTACACACACAATGGCCGGGGAGCATGTGTCACATTCACGTGTCGCGTTCAGCCAGGCTGGCGGGGCTGGGGAACTATTCCAGGCTCAGCCCGTTTTATTTTGGGGGTCTGTTGTGGTGACGCTGCCCAACACCTCTCCCCACCCCCACACCGTCCCAGTACTGACTGGTACTGGGTGCACTGGGCCTGGTGTAGATCCTGAACTGGGTGGAGAGCCGGACTCCCCAGGTTCTACACTGTAAAACATCTGAAGGTGGTTTGAATTGAACGTGAAAGTCCACCTGCTGCCTAGAAAATGCAAGAAAGTTCTAGGCAAGAAAGTTGCAGGCAACAACAAGAAAAATGTTTTGGGTTTAACTCAGAAATTATTGATTTAACAACAACTTAATGCTGAAACTTAAACCAAATAATTATTTGACAATATAGAAGAAAAAAATCTGCCCTCACTAGTTAAAGAGCCACATTTCTTTATTATCTTCACTCACAATATCAAGTATGGATAACTACTTATTTTACTTTAGAATAATTTAAATTCTTATTTCAAATTGCATGAACAAAATGTCTGATCTGATAATGAATTTTACTAAACATCACAGTGAATTCATGGCCCCTGCGCAAGGATGACACGCAAATTTGTGAAGCGTTCCTCATTTTAGTGTGAACAGGACATAAAAACAAACATTTCCCTTAATAACACTTCATAACTCGCTACATTTATTTGACTTAAAGAGTAAAAGATAGTTGACACAACTAAACGCAGCTCAAATGTTTTGGAGTGTAAACTTCACCACATCCAGGGCTTTTCCAATGAAATATTATTTTATTCATGCATCTCTGATATTATCCAGTTTAGAACAAAAAAATAAATGTACTAACATATTTCTACAGCTATAAATAAAGTTTTCTATGACGTTTTTGTAACTTCAATTGCAAAACAAAGACGTCAGAGGTAATAAATAACCACTGCAAAAACACAAAGGCTTACCAAGTATTTCCGTCTAGTTTCCAGTGCAAATCTCTCAATACTCTTGAAACAAGACAAAATTAACTTACAAGTAACTTTTCACCAAGATATACGAGCAAATCTTTAATATCGATTTTAAAAAGTGTTAGTTTCACTGGCAGATTATTTCATTTAAAACAAGACTTGTTTCACATGTTATAAGTGAAAAAACATAGTTTTTAAAAATTAATATTACGGAATAAAAGCTCCTACAACTTTCTGAAACGTTACTTTTAAGTTGATGCAAGTCATTGAGTTTTGCACAGTTTTGTGCCTCCATTCTGTTTCCTTTCGATAATAATATTCATCTTAATGTCATTAATTATTATTACTATGCAAAGATGTCATCATATATTAAGCCAATTAGTTCCAGTCAGTTAAGTAAAGCATAAACTTGCATCTTCTGCCTCCATTTATTTCTTGTTTGTCCTAAATTGGAATAATTTGAGTATCAAAAGGATAAAAAATATCCAAGAACCAGAGTTGTGTTTTCAAAAAAGAGGTAATAAGCTGAAGTGCATCACTGGATTTTTTTGGGCATTTGTTTTACCAGCAGCCCTGACAGAAAACAATATAGTTTCTAACATTAACATGCTAATAATAACAAAGCTTGACAGAGAGAGTATATATTTGCAGCTAATAAAGTGATATTAGCTGAAACATGCAAACGGAAACTGAATGATGCATCTCTCTGATCCTGCTTGAAGTCTTAAAGGTGTTATTTCTATTTTTAAGCTGTAAGACACTGTTCCTTTGCTGTGGCTAGATTATTTATAGGTTGACACTTCTTTTATCCTCCACATCTCTACTTCATTCAGTTTTAAGCACACAATGTACAACGTGTGAGAAAATTTGTTAAAAGGAAAAAAACAGCCACTTTCGAAGATCGCAGGTGAGTGCATAAATCAATTAAAGGATAAGGAAATAAAAGGTGGTTTAAAGTGTTTGCACAATATCAGCACAGTGTACGTAAAGTTTTCTTTGACATGGAGGTGTGGTGTGTGTCTGTGGTCACTGCAAGTTATAGTACAGCTTGAGGCTGAGTCACCAAATGACCCAGCAGCGGTGTAAAGAACTGGGTGGTTCCCCTGTTAACGCAAACCAGCTTCAGGTTTGACACCAGTACAGACCACCACAACACATGCAGCGGCAAAATGTGCAGAAATCAAACAAAACAAGTTACAATCGCAACAACAGTCAAGCAAAGACATGCAGAAGGTGGCCGGCGTGGGGTTATCGTCAGTGCAGAGTGAGTCAGCGCTTTATTGTGATGTCAGCTGCAGCAGGCTGGGAGACCGTCCACAACTCCCTCCTTCTGCTCAGAACATCAGAACCACGAGCGCCTCACAAACCGAAGCATCACCGACGCAAATTTATCAGCATTTACTTCAAGAGCTGAACAAACGTGGCAGAAAAATGTAGAGAAAAAAAAACAAAAAACAGGAAGTCTATAAACAGAATGTAGCCACAAAGAAAACTGGCTTCCTCTCAGAAAGAGTTAGGCAACATGGCAGCAAATAAAAAGCAATGCTGCTAATGCGGCGCAAAAACTGCAGCGTTTAAAGAACTGCTTTTTCACTGAACAAACTTCAGTACATCTAATTGGGATTTTATGTGACCCAGAGCCAGACAAAACAGTGAAAGTGAAAATAGTGGTTTATAATTTTATCTACAAGATAAAATCTGAAAAATGTGGCATGCACTTGTGCATGCATTAAGCTCCTTTCTCAGAGGTTTTAAAAGAACATTAGAGAGTAAAAGGAATCATGAAGAATACAGGAAATAAGTCAGGGAGACAAGTTCAAAGAAAAAGAGAGAGCATTAATTAGTGGAAGAGCCAAAAAGCAAATGGTGACTCTGGAGGAGCTGTAATCACCCAATGTCTCAAAAAAATCTGACCTTTACAAATGAGTAGCAAGAGGAAAGCAACAAATCCCAGATAAAGTTTGTAAAAAGCCATTAAAGTGAAGAAGCAAAATGTTATTTATGAAGAAACACACAAATATGCTGAACAAACGATCTCAGTGACAGGCAGCATGATGCTGTGTGGGATCAATTTCTGGTCGGAGTTGTTGTTTGGATGGACGGAGCTAAATGAAGGGCACTCCTGGGAGAGTTTCGCGTTTCAGCAACTCTAAACATCCAGCTGGAAATACAACGGACGATTGTATTTCATCCAGGACATACATCGCCATTTAATTCAAGATTTAAAATGGCCTAGTCAAAGTTCAGACCTAAAGCCAGTTGAGAGTACGTAGCAAGACTTAAAAATTGATGTTCACTGTTATTTTAGAGCGAAATACACTGCAAAAACACAAAATTTTGTCAAGTATTTTTAATCTAGTTATATTAGTACACTTGAAATAAGACAAAAATAACTTGAAAGTAACTTTTCAGCAAGTTATAGTAGCTTGTTTTAAGTAAATAATTAATTAATATTTATTTAAAAAGTATTAATTTCACTGGCAAATGATTTGTGTTAAGCGAAATAATCTAAAAGTTATGCGTAAGTTTGTTTTGTCTTATTTAAATTGTACTAAGATATTTAAACAATAAACTCGACCATTAAATACTTTGTATAGATTTTGTGTTTTTGGAGTGTCGGAAAAGATTAAATTTAAAAAATGTGTAAACCTGGTAGAAACCCGGTTCAATAAACCTGTAACTGCTAAAGATGACTCTTTAAATTCATTTTCAGCTTTTTGTCTGTATAAAAGTTAGAAACCATGTGTTACTTCAATTCTGCTTCACGGTCACACAAAAAATTCAATAAAATGCCAAACAACGAATAAATGTGAATTCTTCAGAATAAAATGCTCATTATCTTTCCTCCACAGTTACTGTGAAAGTCATAGTTCACTGAAATAAAGTAATATTTTAGGATTAAAGTGGTGAATATTACACCTTTCAGAATAAACTATTAGAAATGTCTGGATAAAAAACAAAGTCAAAGTTTAAGATATTTACAAGTTAGAGTTACTTTTAACAGATCATAATATTTACAGAGTTTAATTTGGCATTATCCTCCAACTCCAGACTACTTTTTAACACTTTTAAAACTTTACACAACCTTGAATTTTGTCAGAAATAACAACAGAGACGAGCTGCAAACAGGAAATGTGTTAATTTCTAATCAATCCTTGTTAATCTTTTACTTTTGTGTTTTTATCTACATCCTCTCCACAGCATTTTCCTCTGTAGCGGAACAAGAGCTTCTCTATCTTCATTTTTATGACAGCACCCTGTCACTGTTGAGCGAATCTTGAAATTAGAAAATCTAAATATATTTAGTTCCTGTACAACTCAACGTTTCATTCAGTTAATTCACAAATCCCTCCAGGCCTTCCTGTGACTGCAAGCTGAAAGGTGCAGAAGATAATTTGGCAACGTACCCCAAGCACGAGTGTCTCCGACTGGCTCTGAAGCTGCTCGGCAGCCCCAACTTTCCCACTCGAACCTCTTTGTTCATTTTCAAAAGAAGTTCTGATTGCACATCTGTCCTGCGCTAAATCCAAGGTATGGACACCAAGGCACAGGCTGGTGTTTCTGGATTCATCCCACAAGGCACGTTGTTAGAAAAACCAAAAAAAGAAGTCGTCTAGGTCAGAGGTTAAAACAAAACTGAAAGAATCCGACGGAAAATGTATATGAATCATTTTTATCTCCTGAGAATGCAGGGTGACCTGCATGGAGGAATGCTGCAGAGTCCACCTGAAGCAGCGTCAGGCATGCCCCAACAAGGACACCAAGGTTTCTCCAGGGGAAAACCGACGAAATGCAGCTGCGGATTTTACTGCTCTGAGAGATTTGTTGAGTTAGTCTTGCCTCTTCAGGAGTTGCGGTTAAAAAAACAGCCAAAATAATCCCACACGTGACAAAGTTTATCTGCATGCCAGAGGTCTTTACAGATCCAAACAGCGCAGGAAACAAAAAAAAAGTCCCTGAGAGTTTGAAGGATTGTTTAAAAGTAGCTTGATTACTCTAACTCTGTCATTCTCTCACTCTCTGTGTTCGCAGAAAGGGGAAGCGTGGTTCTGCTGCTGATATCAGTGACACTGCAGGGCAGCGTCACCAAGGGTTAACCTCTTCCTCTGACAGGGCGAGCGCTTGCAGAGTGCCCTGAGGTGGCTGAGGAGCGCAGGACGGCCCACCCTGTCAAGACGTCTGATTTATGCAGAATATCCACGAGCATGTTTAAGGTCCAGGCTGCCCCTCTGCTTCAGTTTCAGGTTTCCAAAACAAACCCTTCAGCGGTGAAGTGCTGGTTCTCTCCAAGCCGGGTGTGACTGGCGACGCAGATTGTTACAGAGGAAGCACTTTGTTTGTGAAAAACAGATCTGACTGCACCAACTGCACGGCTGGCAGATGTTTTTCTTTCTGGCAGAGCCGCTCGACGCAGCTTTCATCGACACGTGGGGATCAGCATGCAGTTCGACCTGATGCCCTCCTTCTGCTGCCCTGAAGCCAACAGGATATTGTTAGAGTTGGTGCTGGGCAGGCGAGCAGCGATGGAGAGAGGGGAGGCATGCAAAGCAAAATAAAAACAAAATGATCGTGCAGCTACACACTAGCATTTATTTTTTATTAATTAGGGTTGTGTGAAAGAATATTTACTGACTAAATTCCTTCAGCTGTTTCATGTTTTGTCACGTTACAACGAGAAACTTTAATGGAATAATTTCTAATAAGTGGAAAGAAAAGAGGAGAAGTTTTTAAAAACTGTAATGCATGTCGAGTATTTACTCTGGTGGCACTAAATGAACTCCAGAGCAACCAAACTACTGCATGGAATCAGTTCACAATGATTACAAACAACAAGACATTTTTAATTTTAAGTGTACTAAATATTATCTCTTATTTCACAAGACCTATGGAACTGTGAAGAAATTATTCCACAAAAATTCACAGACTTTAAGTTAAAGTTGGTGGTTTTGTACTCAGAGTAATTTGAAGAATTAGTTTCTTCGTAAAACTGATTTCCCTTCTAAATCACAATTAATCTACAGTTGGTGCTAAAATACATTCACCACAAAATCTTACCAAGTAATTTGGTTGGTTTGGTCGTATTACACTTGAAATAAGACAAATTAACTTAAAAATAACTTTTCAGTAAGATATAGAAGCTTTTTTTAAGTAAATATTGATGCAAAAGTACTTTCTATTGGCAGATCAATTCACTTACGGGAAAAATGTTGCTATAAGTTAAATAACCTGCCAATCGGATGAGTACTTTTCCATCAATATTAAGGAATTATTTACTTAAAACAAGCTTATATGTCTTACTAAAAAAGTACTAATTTGTCTTATTTCAAGTTTGCTAAGATATTTGCACCAAAATTGCTTAGTAAGGTTTTGTGTTTCTGCAGTGCCAAGAGGTGTGAATACTTTTGCATATTAGAGAACAAGGGAATAAAAAAACTGAATAGAATTAATTTTAATTTAATAATTATTTGCTTATTTTTCAAAATATTTCCTAAACATACTCTCCTAAACCAATAACAGAGAGCTGCTGCCATGAAAATGACTTGAGACTAAATCTGGAAACATGATAAATTACACCAATCAGGCGTCTTTATTGCTATCCTCACATCTTTAATGCCTTGTATGATTTATCACCATTTCTTTCATATGAGCTGCCCTCAAGAAACATCAATACCGCCCAAAAATCTCCAGTTTTTTAATCTAAAGGTATTATTACCGTCTTTCAATAAGACCGTCTGCCATCTGTCTGCTTCTTCTCTCTCTCATTGTCTGCCAACGTGTTTTCAAAGCTCTTATTCTCTCTGTTCTTTCTGCTTTCTGCTGTACGTCCTTCAGTTTTTCACAGACTGTACAGAAAGACGGAGATTCCCACAGAGACGTGACAGATTTATTTCAGGAATCCGCGGCTTCGAGGTTGCCAACTACTTATCAGCATCTATTGTTGTTCTGGCTCAAACGTGACACCAAAAATAAAATTTTGAGCTTTAGGAGGAAGCTATAAAACGAACCTGCATTTAAACCTAAAGTCTGTGAATCTTTGTGGAATAACTTCCTCACAATTACAGACATAGTTCTGCTGAAATTTGAGATAAGATTTAGTTAAGATAGATTCACGCTGGGTGTGGCGCTCTTGGTAGGTCAAATGTAAAAGAAGCATACACTTAAAATTCAAAATATCTTCTTGTTTGTGCTTTAATCATTGTGAACTGATGTGCTGAGGTTGTGCTTAAATGTAGGAGATTTGATCTTTACTGGAAAAATAACAAAAACGCACAACTTCCTGCAGTCTCCCAGCAACCAGCACAGCCGTAAATGGACGCGGTGTTTGAAGGTTACCTTGTTTCTCTCAATGGGGAGCGAATCGCATCCCTGCCTGCAGTTAGCACATTATTTATGAAATGCTGATAGTGGGACAACTGTGTTCGAAGCAAACGGCTAGCACTGTTACAGTTAAATTAGCGACCTCCAAGGCTACATTCACACAGCAGGTTTCGATGCTCAATTCAGATTTCTTGATGAAATCCGACTGTTTTGCGTTGTTGTTCATATTACTGAATAAATGCGACCAGAATCAGATTTCTGTGTGAAAGATTTATGACCCCGAAGAGACTCGAATTTGCAGAAGAAGGGCGTAGACATCACACAGCGGCGCATCGCTTACTGAAGCAACAGTAGATGCTGCTGTCTATGGATCATTTTTAAAGTTGTTCAGCAATGGAGCCCAGAGTATTATCACAAGATCACAGCAAGACGAATGAAGGTAATAAAAATGAAGGTTGCTTCTCGCTTCAACCATCGTTTGTCCAGATTTACTGCTTCTGGTTTCTTCCAAGAAAGAATTATGACGCATGTCTTCTGTCAGGTTTTTAAGAAATGGCAGGACAAAATGCAGGACGACAGTTCAGACCACAGATGCTTTGAACACTATTTAGTCACACATTTAGATATGTCACAAATCAGGTTTGTCTTGTTGACGCTGCCATGTTTACAGGGATGGAAACCCAGTAAGTGACGGAGGAAAAATAACAAGGTCTTCAGTTACGTTAGGGCTGAGTGCAGCAGTGCTCCTGTCACCTGCTTTTTAGGAACTACATCCACCTGTGTAAATCTCCACCCACAACAGGAAGAAAAAAACAGGGCTTCAGTCGTATTTGCTTGAGGTTGAAGTCTTATGGTGCGTTCACACCGCGGATCAAAACCGTGTCTGATGCTTCAAGTTTGACGCGTTTGCACTTTGAAGTTGGACGCCTGGCATTTTACTCCAGACGTGCGTCACACGTGTCAAAATCGTGCGTTGGGAGGAGCCGTTGTTTTCCGGTCTGTTTGTATTATGCAGGATGAAACTGAAAGAGTGGCATCAAAACATTATGTAGTGAAACTTTCTGCAATCATAACAGAGGCTCAGATGCCTTTGCTGAACATTTTGTGTTCAGTTTCTGTTGAACAAACAACGGTGACAGCTGATAATGACACGCGTTGGAGACTTTTGTTCTCCTGGTTACTTTGAACAATGGCGGATTAAATATTGAGTGTTTAGGTTTTATTTACTGAAATCAACAGAATCTTGCCATCAGGCGCGTGTTTGCATTTACCAGATAATTCAGAGGTTTTGTGAGTTTTACTGTCGAGGGTCACTGTCAGTCCCAGTTTGACGACCCGCTACCCCAAATCTCCTGGCAGGACACCAGCTAGCCACTACGTCACCTAGCGAAGTCTCTCTGACTGGTTGACGCTTCACGTCGAGCAGCAGAAGTTCAGCTTTTTCTACTCCAGCGTCCGACGCTCAAAATGCTCTAAGCGCTTCAATCTCGCCCTCGAAGCGCCTCCACACAGACTGAATGTGAACCAGACGTGCCTGACGCTCAAAAAGCGTTTGGTATTTGAATGCAAATTTAGTGAGACAAGTTCGGACAGTCCAGTTTCAAATTCTCCATGAACAACTGAGCAAGCCCTGCTGGTTTGTCTGGAAACCAGTTCATGAAGTCAGAAGTCCTGTTGCCTCCAGGCTCCCTGCACTCTACATACTTTCAGCACGCGGCCCAAATATGTTGCCGATATGATGGTCCTTAAAGTAGTGAAGAAATTCTCCTGTCTTTGCATACTGTCACCATCCTACTCCTAAGTTCAGGTGGTTTCCAGCCTTCTTGTTGACAGAAAAAAGAAACCAGAGTAAGTTAGTGTTAGACATGCATTTGCAAGCTCTGCCGCTGTCCTGCTGGTTTCGGGTATCTTGGGATTCTCAAGATAAAGTGTCAAATAAATATTTGATGCAGTGAGAGCCACTGGTTATACTCTGTTGAGCTGCATGAGACTCTGACTGTAAACGGCTCAGCAGCAGAAGTAAGAAAGAAGTGTGGAAATACATTTCACAACCTGTCAAGTCTCGTTTCACACTTTAAATTATGCAGTCAGGAGCCATGAAAATGAAGATATTGTGATGTATTGTGGGGTTAAACCCAGTCATCCTCATGCACACACCAGTACATTTTACTGCAAATCAGATAACAATAGTATAACAAAGAGCTGCTTAAGTTAAAAGCTTGAAAAAAAATTAATGAAAAATCGTATTTGTTTCAGATGTTTTTTGTCTAAACAGTTATTTAATTTTATTGCAGAATTGAAGCGTCTTTATTTTCTGTCTTGTCCTGTTGTTACATTTTCTATTCAAATTAAAGACGTTTTATTCGTATAAGCCTTATTAAAACTTATCAGACAGAAAGAGACAGTTCTGCAGGGTCATGTGCTCAAATGTAGACATTTATGAGGTCAACTGGTGTCAATCAGTCACATTTTATTCATGCTGCATTGCTATAAAGCTCTGAATAAATTTAACCTCTGGGTTTGTTTATTTATTTTTTCATTTTTATTGCACAAATAACAAGGAAGGGGATTAGATAAGCTCCTAATAAACCTGCCATAAAGCACTGAGTCCATTTCTTCAGTGACGTGTGGAGAAAACTACTGTACAGGTATTATATAAACTATAAATGTACAATAAAAATACTGTTATGTTCTCTTTAATCCAACATCCCATCAAATCCATGCAAACGTTTTTATAAACTAACTTCACAGAAACATTTGTCTAGAAAATTAGGACATATTTCAACAGCTTCCCTGCTTGAGACCAAAATACCTGCAAAACTGAGATGCTTAAATATTTCATGAGCAAGCAGCTTAATGTCACTTGAATGCATGATGTAAGTAATGTTTGTATGTTAAGGACAAACCAGCTCTGAAGCAGCAAAGGCATCCAGGTTTCAGGTTTACCTGGAGACAAGGTTTTATTTCACAAGTAAAGATGTGACACCCGGTGAGTTTAGTCTCTGATAAAGACGTGAAATAAAAAGCTTTTGTCGCTAATCAAATTTGGCTCATGATTGTGGGATTTACAGCAAACTTTATAATCTGCAGCTTTCGTTTTGGTAATAAATGTAACGATTTAGTTGCCACACAGACCTCCAGTAGCTCAGCGATTTTAATTTTACACTCAGACACACCGAGGGAAACTTGATTAACTATAATTGCTTCTTAGCTGCTGTGCAGTAATTTTTATTAACAGGTTCATATCAGATGTTTCAGCTGGATGGGTTTGACTAAGCATTCAGTGGAATAATGAGGAATAAAAAAAGGTCTGCGTTCAGCTTAACGCTACCAATAAATGTCAAATATTTTATTTTATCTGGAGCTGTAAAGACAATGAGTGAAAATTAGAACTACTATAAGAAATAGAAAATATTTATTTTATATTCACAATCATCAGTCTTACGTTAAATAATATTCCTGTATTAGAAATCATTGTAAAATAATTTTACAGGATTCTGCCTCCATTTTCCCTCATAAAAGTGTGAAAAGTGTGTTTGCAGATAAAACCTCCAGTTTTTGCAGCTTTCCCAGAGTTTCTTCATGTGGTCTGCAGGTCCCTACTCTGCACTGGAAAATATGCCCTTTGCTTTTTAAAAAATACATAAATCTCTTGTTTGTTCTGATCGTGACCTTCTGCAGTCTCAACCATCAAAATTCATACGAGGTTTTGCAGATCCCTGCAAAACATGATAACATAAGCAAATGGTATGATCCTGTTCTTTTCTGACGTAAACTAGACACACGCTGCCTGTTGTGCAGTCATGAGGAAGGAGACAAATAAGGGAAATGGTATCCATGAAGGGCCAGCCTTGTGCTAACTGTGACGAGCGGCCCTCCTTCTCTCCCACAACACAGCTTTTTCTCAGCCAGACAGAAACCTGAGGTCAGACACAAGCAATCTATCTGTTGCCACAGGAACTTCTCTGACCTGAGCCGGGCCTCCTGAACACCTTAGGCTCTGAACAAGACCTTCTTTTTTAGTTCAAGAACAACGAGGCCATTCAGACGACACTGTTCCCGACGTCAACAAAATCATGATTCCCGAGTCCTAGCGCTGCTTTCTCCAGGAACAATGAGGCTGTTTTTTTGTAAACTGCATCCCATGACACTCGATTTATTGGCGTGATAAAAAAGAATACAAAAAACCAGGATGAGGTTCCGCGGTTCGCACCCGTTTGATTATTTGTCCTTTTAAAACTTCACTTTAATGCACTAAATCCTTTTTTAAAAAGCATTTTTAGGTAGCAGGCCACTAAAAAGAAGTGAAAGGAGGATTCAGGATTTACAAAACCTTCTCAAACTGCAGCATGCACCCCCACATCATGATGCTGCCACTGTATTTCATAAAGTAAAGTTTGCATTCAGATATAGCTCCACACATTGAGGTTTGTGGGAGGAAAAAAAAAATTGTTTTGGTCTCATGTGACAGATTTCTCCCACACGTTTGCTGTGACTTATGGCTTGAGGGGAACCAAACATCGGTTTTCTTTTCTCATGTCCGTCACGAAGGCCAGAACTGTGCAGAAGGCGACCGACGTCCCACCGGCTGTGAATCTCTGCAGCTCCTCCAAAGTCACCTTGGGCCTCCTGACTGTTTATCTAACAAATGCCTATAATGTCTGTTCACTAATAAACACCTCAGGACTTCACACAACTGTTTATACGGAGATTAATTTATTTAGTAACAACATGACTTCTAAAGTCAGTCCATTACACCAGATTTTATTTAAGGGTATCAAAGATAAAGGGGTTGAATACAGACCTAAGGCAAGTGTTTTCAATTTTAATTTGGAAAAAAAAAAAAACTCTTTTCACCACACCGCTTTGTGTTGGTATGTTTTTAATAAAGATCTATGGTTACAGTTTCAACACTTCTACTCATGTAAATCCCTTAAAAAATGAAAAAATAATCTAGTTTGAGAGACAAACGTGATTCTCAAGGAATAATTAGCAGAACTGAGAAGAATAAAATTTCATTATTTAAGATTAATTTTGTGCAAAATATGTAATTAACAAGTCTGGCAACACTTTATTTGAAGGGGTGTGCATAATATTCACATGACATGTTATAAACACAACATGTTATGAACATGTTAGAGTCTTCATGAATGTTTATGACTGTTGTCATTCAGTAAATAATGACACTTTTGATGCAAAGTTGTATTAAAAGTTGCATAAAAAGTCAATTAAAAGTGCCAACTTTGCATTGTTTGGTAAATAATGACACTTTTAATGCAAAGTTTCATTAAAACTTGCATTAAAAGGCCAGTAAGTGTCAACTTTGCATTAAAGTGTCATTATTTACCAAATTACACTTCATGACAACGCTCATAAACATTTGTGAAAATTCCTTCATGTTACGCAAACCCCTTCAAACAGCGTTACCAAACAGTGCTGTATATCAGCCTGTAGATCTACCCTAAAGCATAATGGGTCACCTGTCATAAAACCACTTCGCATCAAAATATCACCAAAAGTCTAAAATTGCCTCACGCTGATCCATAACTTTTGCACAGTACTGTTTGTCCTGAGGTTTACTGAGTTTCGCCATGGCAACTAAGACAGTAAAACTTCCCCTCTGCATCCCAGCCTCTGTCATTACTCCGTCTAAGCCCACAAGGTGCTTCAAACCCACAGCTAAGCCTCCACTTCACACAGCTTCACATCAAAAGCCCTACCTGGGCGTGTGCGCCAAGGTGAAGCGGCGTTGCAGAGCGATGCTGCGGTTCACCAGCAGCTTGCGAAACAGCAGCGGGGAGTGTCGAGGGGAGTCGCAGGGGGACATCCTGGGAGAGCCGCAGGGCGAGCTGGACGCCGACTGCAGCCTGACAGGCTGAGCGCCGGAGCTTTCCAGCACAGCTTCACTCATGCTGCTGAGCAAGAGTTCAACAAACTTTTAAACTGATCCCTGCACTCTTCAGTCCTCACAGGTAGTCCATCTCAGATCAGCAGAATGTTTCACAACCCTCCTGTTTGATAATGAGCTTCATACTCTGATGGTCCCTGAGCGCTGCCAGCGTCAGGATCTTCATCACCTTTCTCCACTGGGCTCTCTGCAATCCACCGTTGATGGACACAGACATGAGTGCAGGAGTGAGCCCTCCCCTTGGCACTAAGCGGCGTGTTTACACAGCGCTGAGCTCTGCCTAAATATGGCCAGGCCTGAATTAAAGTGTCGTTAGCTCATGCCACAGGGGAGCTAGCTGCGTCCAGGACTCTCTTCACGCAGCAGAGAACCTGCAACAAGCACCAGTTTACATCTGCTTAGCACAAACAGAGAGCGGTGGCCGCGGCTCTCCTGCAGACGAATGCCAGAACCGCGCAGCGCCGGGAGGCCAAAGCTGAGGCGCTGCTTGTCACCGAGGCCCCGCTCTGTCTGAAAACAGAGCGCCAGAGATAAACGATAACGGCAGTCCTGGAAATGTCATTTTAACTTCTGCTGTCATCTCAAGCGGAGTGTGCAGTTCCTTCCCAGTGTTCCTGGGTGGCAGTGGAAAAACTGCATTTCATCTTTGACCCACAGACGCTCGGCGACCCGAGTCTCCTCTGAACCAAAACACGGCCTTGTAAATCCAGCTAAAACACACGAACTGACATCATAAATCTGCTTGTGCCTAAACATTCAGATGTTAGACAGAACACGCACAATTTAATCTGCTCCAATCAAACAATAAAGGCTTTAAAGTGACTGACGATCTTTCGCTGGCTGCACAGAGGAAAGTGCTTTGAGAGTTTTAGGAGGATTTAGTTCAGTCTGTTTTCACCCTCAGGTTCACAAAATCTACACCTCCAGAGGGTCTCAAACAACACATCTTAGGGAAATCTCTCAAACTTTTTAACCTCCTTCTTGACTAAAAATTAACAAAAGTAATCTCCAACCATAATAACCACAAAAAAACTCGGTTTCATATTTAGTAATTACTAAAAAAAATAAGAAAAACGCAGAAGTTTCACACTTTCATTCTCTGGTTTTCAGTAAAAATATGAAGAAGTATTCCAACTTTTACCTTCAGTTTAAATCCCTATAAGATTTTTTAAAATTTAATCAACAGTTTTTAAGAATTTCATCTGAAACGAAGAGCAGAAAGAAGACATTTGCAACAAAATGTCGATTTTTCACTTTTATTAAAGTATAACAGGCCAGACGGCATCAATATTGTCACTTTCCTAAAGTAATGTCCTGCCATTTTTTTTGCCAGAAGTTGTTTTTTTTTGTTTAAAACATCTTTTTAAAAGAAAGAGTTGTTGATTTTTTTTCTCCCAACACCACTTTTAGCAAAAAAAAAAAAAACGAAAAAAGACTTAGGATTTTATTTTAATATGAACCTTTTCAAAATGTCCTCATTTTATTTCAGTTTCAAAATTAGGATAAATTATGAAATTATTATAATAACAATTAAACAATACATTAGTAAATTATACTTATATTCCAATGATAAATTATGAAATTAGATTATAAATGCATAAAGTGCTGCCAGCGGAGGCCAGCAGGTGGCTCCTGTGGACAAACAAACTCCCACAAATGCAGCCAAAGACACAAACAGTGCAACTAATCTGCCAAACGGGCTTTTAAATCCCCGTTATTGATTCAAATCAATAAGGAGAATCAGCAGATTCAGTCTAAGTTAGATGTTTGCATTTATAGAAAGAATATAGATATATTAAACTTCCACTGTAATGTTTATTTGATCGTTTTAATGTGTAAGATCAACAGAAACTTTATTTCTGATTCAAAGTCCATCAAAAAATGAACAAAATAGCAACCAAACAGATACACATCCAAAATCACTAAAAATATATTTTGATAAAATTTTATGTTAAAATTACACAACATTTAACAACAGACAGTTGTACCAATGTCTCTGCAAAGGTTATGATAATTTTATGTAAGACGAAGAAGTGTCTTTCTTCAACTTTTCTAAAAAAATTTTTGATTTTTTTCCCATCTTTATTAATACAAATAAGAAATTTTCCTTACAATAATTGTGCAAACTGCATGTATTGTCTTTTTTTTTAGGAATATGATATGTAGTCACAAAAAGTCTCATAATTCATGATCTGTTCTTTTTCTTTTGAAAGTAGATTAGTTAAAAAATATTTTGCAAAAACTCATCATCCCTCTGGATGTTTGCAGTAATCCTAAATATTTGCTGTTTATTTTTCTGATAGTGAAGATGAGTCATGTTTTCCACCAACATCCACGTCTCAATCTGGGTCGCAGTGGTGAACCTGGAGTTTTCTACCACCTTACAGGAAAAATAAATCTAATTGCAGCCTCTGATAACTGGGATCTCACTCTTCCCTTCATGATCCGAATGTCAGAACCTTCCTGCTCCATCCACTTATCCACCTCAAGCAAGAAATCACGACCCAGACTCCTCTCTGGGAGGCAGAACCTGGACCAGGACGGAGATCCGTGACCTCAGAGTCGCAGGAGCGAACTCTCACCCCGACGGCTCCTGAACTTTTGAACAAAGCTCATGACTCAAAGACTCTCATTCAAACGTTTGCTGTGTTGATTTGGGTCGGAGAAAAGACCGGCTGCAGAAATCCACGTATTTTCCTGAAGTGACGAATGAAGGGATGAGTGGAGCAGTTTATCAGACTGAGTCACAAACCTCTCCTTCCTCCTCCAACCTGATCAGAAACATCCGTGCAAACACACAAATAAAAACACGGCAAGTCTGGAAGAGACAATATGTTCACTTTAGCTTCATTCTCTGTTTGCACCTGAAACATCCTCGACCAGGGACTTTGTATAAAAGATGGATGTTGATGATTAGCCTGCATTTTCTCTCTAACACTAAGTAACTCTGACAAGGCCGTTGTTTCACAATTCATTCTGTGCTCCAAATAAAAATTTCAAAAACATTTCATGCATATTTTCTGTGATGCAAATAGCAAAAGTTACAGCTAGAAAAATATGAAGAGCCCATTGAAAACCTCCTGGTTTTTCCACCAAATATTGATTCCTGAACTCTTCCTGAGTTAAAACATTAGTGTTGTTGTTTCTAAATGAATATAAACTTGTTTTCTTTGCATTATTTGAGCTCTGAAAGCACTGCCTCCTTTTTGTTATTTTAACCATTTGTCATTTTCTACACATAAAAATACAAAATATTTTGGAGACATGTTGTCAGTAGTTCATAGAATAAAAACACAATGTTCATTTTACTCAAACATAAACCCATGAAAAGTTTCAGGGCTGAATGTCGAGAGGCAATGAGAAACATCAAATTGGGTAAAATATGTCAAATAAATCTAAATGATTTAAAAACACATAACTAAAGGGATCGAACTCATGTCTCAATCAGGCTGAAACAAAAAACTGAGGACAAATTGAGCTGAAGAAACACTAAACAAAATAAACCATCAGCACAAATACATTCAGTGCAGGTTAGATTACAAATCAAACATGTTTGATTTTGGGGTGGGTGCAGTACTCCTTATCTTCCTGAAGGGGGTGCGGATCCAGCTAACTATCTAAACCCCTGAGAACGGTTTCTCTGAGTGTGTGGGCTGCTTTGTGTCTGATGACAGATCATCAAGGTGACTGACTGGAGAGTCAAACTGAAAGGGAAGAACAACTGATCCTTCAAACTCCATCAATGAGAAAATTGCAAGTTGTAATTTTTAGCAAGCAGCAGCACGATTTCAGCATCCGAAGGCTTCTTTTTGCAAGGATTTATTTTTCAGCCCAACTGTCAACTGCAGCCTCTCCACACGGCTGGGATAAATCTACAGCATTACATATTAATGTTAGCTGCAGGTCAGACTGCCATCAGTGGTGACATTTAAAAAAAAAAAAAACAGCGAAGCACATCTGAACATTCATTAGTGAGAATGTTTTTAAAAGCAGGAGAACCCTTGAAAGTTGGAACACTGGTTATAAAACCATTCTGCAGAAACAGACCTCTTCTCTGCAACCGGGATAAAAAGTAATTACAGATACGCTGATCACCATGCCAAGCCAACTCTCTGTTATTGAAACCAGCAGAAAGGATACCAAAAGGTCTCGTTAACCATGAGGTCGGTTTCTGAAACTGGAAATATGAACGCAGGTGTTTCACTTAACCTCTCAATAATTATTCCACCAGGCAGCGATCGGGCTGGACAATAAACCAATTCAATCAATATCAACAGATAATATGTCTGATACAACGTTCACTGAACTCTGATCCATCATGGCCACCTAAGGAAGGAGAGTGGCACCAACTCGCTCACTCTTTGGTTACCTAGCAACTCACTCATTCCTTGGTTACCTAGCAACTCACTCATTCCTTGGTTACCTAGCAACTCACTCATTCCTTGGTTACCTAGCAACAACTTGTTGAGTAACTGACACAGCAGCAGTTTAAGGTTTCGCTTAAAAATTAAATTAAATAAGAAAACAACGGCATGGAGTGAAAACTGGACAAAACAGGAAAGGACATGCCACCAGTTTGGTAATATCTCAAATATTTAAAATATGAAAATTAATCAACAATTATCTATATGGACCGATACAAAACACTTATTTGGTAACATGTTTCCCAGTCATATCGTCCAGCCTTAGAGATTGATAGAGACTAATTTAGATAAACATGAAGGATGTCTTCCAGATATGACGTCTTTGTTTTCTCCAGAATTATGTAAGTAAAATATGCATATTTTTGATATTTTGCTGTAACTCTAGTTATCTAAATCCTAGATTCAATCTTCACTAGTGCACAGAACGACTTTCAAACCTTAACTTTGAGTTTTCAGGACATTCAATACCTTCTTCCATAGACATTGTTCTTTCTCTATCACATTTAAAAACAACAAACTTAACCAAAAACGATTCAAATTAAAGACAATAAACGACACATTCCCATTTAGAGCTGGAAAGTTTTTAAACAAAGCACTTTTTCTCTAATTAGCAGCTTTTTAAAATGTGAGTCTCCATGTAAAGTGTGAATAAATCCTGATACTGCAGGCATTAGTATTCCTCACAGCCGTCCAGCATAACTTTAAACGAGAATCAATTAACGAGGATTCAACAAATCTGAATTTAGCTTAAGGATTTCATCGACTTCGTCTGCTTCAGGCGGCTGTTTATTTACCCATTAACTGCAATCTGTATTCACTACTGGCAAGCAATTATAAAGCTGACAATATTAAGAGTAAATACTGACTTAATTTATTATATATTATATTACAAGAATTTGATTGGTAATTGTGAGCCAGTCAATAATCATTTTAAATTAAGTCACTTAAGTCTACCCAAACTGTGTAATTTGACATTTAGGAAATAAATTTGCCTAATGGAAACCCTGCAGTTTCTAAAATCCTCCTGTTTTTTCAATACAAAGTTTTGGCAGTAGGATAAGACGGCTCGGTTAGTGAAAGAAAAACCACAATGGTCACAGAAATAACTTGAATATGACAAAAATAATAATACATTTTAAAAAATTCTATAAAAATGAACAAATGAAAGTCAGACGATGCCTTTCAAACATGAATTATTTAAAAAATAAACTCAAAAATAATGTGTCCAAAGGGGCATGCAAATTATTTTTTCTGAAAGAAACCATTGTGGGTTTTTCTTTCATTAAACAAGAGGCACCAACAATTCAATCCGTGATTATCAACACCGGTTTATTTCACAAAACTGCAATGGAAACCTCTTTCTGTACATGTTTTAAAATAAAAAACCAGGGCTATTTATGTAAAGTTGGTGAATCAAATGACTAGAAACAAAAAGCTCAATCTGACTAAATGTTACATGTCTTATTATACAGAGTGGAAACATGTAAATTCTTGGTTTCCACAAACTGCAGCTTTTCTTTTTGGTGACATTTCCCATTGTGTTAGAGGACAGTAACGATGAATGCCAAGGCCAGAAAACACTCAGTGTGTTGATCACACGGCATCAGATCTGTCTGTCAGCGACTGTTGCATCTCCACGGCAACCGGGAACACCTCAGTGACAAACCGTTAGGTGTCTTTGAAACGCCACGTCAGCTGGGAGTCTACCTACGCTCGGCGACCTTGCAGCCCGTCCTGAGGCTCCGACCAGAGACAAAGACGTGACTGAGAGCTGCAGGTCTGCAGACAAACCAGCCAGCTGATAAGATGCATTTTCACAAAAAAATTAATTCAATGATCTGCTGCTTTAATAAATGGTAAGAAGGGGGGAAAATCATTAGGCATTTGGGTTTGTTAGCAAACACTCAGCTCTACAGTTAAGGGGTAAAAAAAGAAACACAGAGTGTGATTATTTTTATAAACTACAAAGCTTCATCATCATCTGATATGAACATTTGTGTGTAAATGACTGGATCTTTACAGCCTAATGAACCAAAGTGAAGGTTAATAACAACACATGCTATGCTAATCTGTACACTAAACAGTGATACATCATCTTGATGACTTATCTAGCTTTTTTTATTGTGGATTTTATACACTAGCAGCCTTTTATGCTCTTTGTTCCATAAATCTGAGAGCAACATATTTAGATGTTTAATCTGTTTATGGCTGCAGAGCTAGTGTAATAACAATGATGCCATTTTAAACCAATTTTCCTGGAAAATGCAGGAACAGAAAAGCCCAATTTCCTTCCAGAGACGCTCCGTCGAAGCTGCTTTCCATTTTTCAGTGAATAAGATGTTAATGAATAAGACGATTCTCTCACAAAAGGCAGAACTTTATTGGAAGATTTTATGTAACTAACTGCATTCTTTGGCTTATAATGTAAAACCTCATCGCAGTATTACATTATCACTGAAAAAAAACACTAAATCTTACTTGAAAAAAGACAAAAGTAACTTTTCAGCTTGTTTTAAGTCAGTACTTCCTTAATATTGATGAAGAAGTTCTTGAAGAAATCTTCCAGTGGAACAAGATGTTTGTCTTCCAAGTTAAAATGTGTTGTTCCACTGGCAGATTATTTCACTTATAACTAGAACATTTTCATCAATATTAGGATATTTCTGACTTAAACAAGCTCCTGTTCCATGGTGAAAAGTTACTTGTCATTTAGTTTTGTCTTATTTCCAGTGTACTAAGACATTTGCACTAGAAACTAGAGCAAAAGTACTTGGTAAAATGTGTGTTTTTGTCAGTGAATGCGGGAAGAAATTACACATTAACACTTCCACCCTTATTGTCTCTCAGCCTTTCTGCCGATCTGCTTCACAAGGTTTCTGTTACAGTGAATAAGTATGATGAAAGTATAAGCTTTCATCAAAGCTTACACTTCCTGTTATCCTTATTAACCCTTTCATTTTATGTTAATACTCATTTCCAGCGCAATGCATTTGAACATTTTGCTATCATTTTCCTGTATGTCATTTTTGGAGCTCTGGGGTTCTGCTGGCTGCATTACAGGCAGCTTTGCAGGTAAAAAACAAATCATGAGAAAAAAATCCCAAAGAATAAATTCAGCTCTCATTATAACTTTCCCACTTTGTGTGAAGAGGTGAAAGTTCACAAGTACAGCAGAAGCCTTGTTTGAAGATGTTCTGTTGTCCTAATATAAGGTTTTAAAGTCATGGCTTTAACATTCAGCTTTACTTTCATTGTTTGTTTGTTTTTTACTGTAATTTGATTTTTTTTAACCCTTCTAGAAAAAAACAACCATGGCCATGCATGCAATTTACAGGAGCTAGTTAGCATAACATGCATATTTCTGCAGGAAGTAGCCAGAGTACCTGGAGAAAACACACACATTCATGGGAAACATGTCGACCCTGGCCGGGATTCAAACCCAGAACGATTCTCTTTCAGAGATGACTTTCCCTAAATAATTAGCCTTGTTTAAATAACAAACTACCTTTTTGAAACCTTGTTTTTAGGTCCAGAATTAGACTATTCCCAGGTTTGCAAAGTGTTCATGGAAATAAAAACAAAAAAAATGAAAAGTTGTGAGAGTGTAGCCTGTGGTCAGACGTAATAAACAACTCTGGATGGCGAGGACAGCGACAGCTGAATGTGTTAGTAAAGCTGAGGAATGTTAAATTACACATTTCCTGTCTGCTTCTGCTAAATTCTCATTTTCACTACATATCACTTGTCAGCAGGGCTGAGAAAAACTCGACAGGTGGTCGACCAACGAGTTCTCCATGGATTATATCCTGAAAACGACAAAAGAAACCAGGAAATAATAAAAAACATAAACACTGCATAGTAAAAATTAAGAAAAGCTGTTTCACCAGAGTTTTAAACCATTTACAGCCTTTTTTATCCCGATAACAAAGAAAACTAACATATCATGTTGAGGCTATTTACGTTAAATTTTTGTAAATTATAAGTTTTATCAATTTAGTTTTTTCTTTAGGTAGTTAGATACTTAGTTTGGAATAAAAAAAAACTGTAATTAATTTTTGCATTTTGAATTGTTATGATTACTTTGGTAACTTTTAGACCCTGCTTAATTTATGAAATTAAAAATAAATTACACTGCAGAGGAGTGGTGGAGATGTGTGTTGTTTGTCAAATGTCCGGTGTGATGATGGGAGATTTTTTAAATGATTTTACTGATTTAAAAGTCACCATTTCCTAATATTCAAAACTAAAATTAGTCCTGGGTAACATCAGGTGGTTTGTTTTTTAAACACACTTTTTGAACTTGTAAAATCAGATTAAGAATTGTACAATTGTAATTGTAAGAATTGTTTAGTTACTATTTTGTATAATTTTTTGCTGGAAATAAACAGCAAACAGGTGGAACGGCTCGTCCTCTGAGCTCATCCATCTCAGTGCATCGCGCCTCAGGAAGGTTGTAAACGGCATCTTGAGGAGCACTGTGTGACGACACACTGAAGGCGGCGTGTCTGCAAGAGCTTCTTAAAGAGCTTCTTAAAGAGACACAGGCCCAGTTTCAGAGCATCAAATTAAAAAGTCCAATTTCATTTAAGTTATGACAAATGAAAGTAGCATAATCACTTGAATGTGCGATAAAATGATGATATGTGCCTGGAAAATACATAATAAAACCTCTTTAAACAACACAACAGGTTTAAGTTGTTCACTTAGCCTCAAAATCCTCCAGATCTCAGAGCAATTTAACATTTAGAAGATGTGCAAGTCAAATCCATGAAGACTCTACCTAAAGAAAGGATTGTCGTTCTAAAAGGTCTGAAGGAGTCCAAGCCAAATAACACACTTACAGGCAGGTGGTCGTAATGTTATGCTTCATTAGTGTACATGAAAACGACCCAACAGAACAAAGTATTTTAGCTACAACAAAGAGGCATAAGAAGAAAACGTTCATGGTCACTTCAGGTTGGTGTTTTTTTATTTTTGGAAGTTTTTACGCAAGAAGCTTTTTGTTGTTGTTCATTTGCTTACTTTTCTTACTTCTTGAGTTCATCCTGCACACTGTGCAGACATGATTAGGTAGGAAATAAAATCCAAGGTAACCAGTTGAATAATAGAATAAAATGATTCACTTCTCCAAAAAGGCCATTTTCTAAACCTGCTTTGTTTTGTTCAGGGTTGTGGAGAGAGGTGGAGTACCCAGAGGGCAACAAGAACCGCAACGGAGACTCAGCAGAGAAACAACCAAACTCTTAACGCAGAGGGGAACCAGAGCAGATGCAAAAACTGTTTTATCCAAGAGCAGCCCAGAAGAAATGAATATTCACCGAGAGGCTGCAGCCCAAAGGAAGAAACCAATAAGAAACCTTTCAGCGACCCAGATGAGGTCGTTTATCAATAAGGTTTAAATAAAAAGGTCACACTGTTTGAGCTGAAGACCACGGTGAAGCTGTGACAGATTAAAAGGTGAGAACATTAGTGAGTCCTCAACCTTTTGAAGGAACATTTTTTTACTCCAGCGGAGACGAAACATCACGACATTTACTGACTCACTGTGAGATTTTTCCTCTGTGGACAGATGCAGCAGTCGCTAAGCATTCCTCCATTTAATCCAATTTAATCTTCATGCTTTTAGGTTTCATCCAGTATCAAATATAACTACTCTAACAATAACACTTGTAGAAGCACATTTATGAAGCATTTGCATAAAACACTTCAGTTTCCCCCTAATGTCTAAATTGAGAATTTCGTCATTGATTCAATAAACTCCAAGCTCACAGAAACATTTAGATTACAAATCTAATTTTAACGGGCAGCCTGGGCAGCAGCTGCTCCCCAGATTCAATTTAACAAGAGAACTACATCACAAAAATAAAAAAGTGTTGTGTTTGAACAAGGAGCTTCATGTTGTCTAAGTAAAAAATGAATTAACCGCAGCAAACATAAAAGTATGAACCAAACACCGAAAAAACACCTGATATCCTTCACACTGCATTGAGTGAAGAAAATACCTGAGTAAAGGTTAAACGGCAATAAGAGTTTCCTCTCAGAAAGTTTTTTCAACGCAGACAAGAAAGATTAAGACAAAGAATAAAATAAAGTGACTTTCCTGCTGAGTAAATCTCAGAAACTCAGTGAAATGAAGCAGAAGAAACCAAAAGCTTATGTTTGTATCCAACTTACTAAATAAGCACAAAATACTTTTATTCCATAACTTGTTTTGGCATCAACTTATTGATACTTTTTAAACATACTGGGTGTTTGGACTGGCAAACCAAATCAATCACTTGCAGGATGGCGTTAGGATTAAATGTCCTTTTCTTTCATCAAAGTTCAGAAATGTTTCCCAGGATAATCTATAATCTACCAGGGGAATTACAGTGTGTTGTATATGAGACGTAACTAAAATATAAGAAACAGAAGTATAAGACATGTTCAATGAAAAACCTTAAAAATCCAGTTGAAACGAGTCTGAAACTAAAATATCGGACATGTGAGCCAGACATTTCCTGCTGTTCTGATCACTTTGTCTTCAAACTCTGAAACTCCCTGAGGATCAGCTGAAGGAGGTCAGAAAGGTCAGACAGTAACTAATCATCAAAAACAAGCAGAAGAAGAAAAGAGGAGAGATTCGCTGTCGGAAAAACTGTCTGCACACGAGGAAATGTCACGATGCGCAGTGCAGTAGAAAGCCTTATTTCATTTGTGATGGAACTGATGATACTTTTTACTGATTATATCTGCTGTCTTTTTGTATTTCTGTGTTTTTCCATTAAAGAAGTTTCCAGACAATGTTTAGATGTGATAGTATAAGAGATCTGAAGACATCTTGGGTAAAATGCTTGATCTTAAAGCACTGACATGTGTGGAATGTAGTTTGTACCCTTGTTTGACCCTGAACCCATGAATAACTGACAAGGAAAAATTAGAAGTTTCTCCTGAAATCCTTATCGGCTCTGTCCTGCCATAAAGTCTTCCCTTCCAGGAGGTGAGGGACGGTTCATGAGGTGGGGTCAGGATCGTCTCTGTGGTCCATCTAGCAGTAGAGACCAGACTTTGGTGGGCCTTTTCCTTGTTTTAACTACATAACAATGTGATGTGACTGTCTTCAGTGAGATGGATCTTTGCCTTCGAATAAAGAAACTTTAAGACAAAGATTAATCTCTCTCTTATTATTGAAACTGATCCTCATTCTTTCATAAATGAAATTTCCATATCAGCAGCTTAATATTCAGATATGAACCAAAAGCAGCTTAAACACTGAACTAAAAAATCCACGTCTGAAGCATCTCCAACACCAAATAAGAGGTAAATAAAACTTAAAGAGGTCCACTTCAATAGTGTACATGAAAACGACCCAACAGAACAAAGTATTTTAGCTACAATAAAGAGGCATAAGAAGAAAACGTTCATGGTTTCTTCTTATGAAACCATGAGAAGAAATTATTAATGCAACATTCATAAGATGTGAACCCTATTACAACAGATTTAGGATTATTCTACCTGCAGCTGTCTTCTTCTGCATTTTCCTCCTTCAGAAGGCGCAAAGCGAAACCAGATTTCAGTATTTTATACCTTAATTTAATCACATGTGATCAACAACCAGCCTTCACAGCAGCAGCAGCAGTTTGTGTTTAACATAAAGTCTAATGCAGCTTTGATTCTATTTGGAATAAATGAAAATGCCAATTATTAGTATAATCAAACATTAACAGCATCTTGAGGCAGAATGGGATTTGGTTTGAGTTCTGATTGTGAAAAGAAAACGCTCCAGATGGGGAGAAAGGAACAGCTGCAGGCGGGCGAGGGAAACCTTTTTTAAGGTTTTGAAAAAGTTACATTTATTACAGATGGAGAACTTTGAGTAAAACCTGCTCTCAGTGTTTCTTAAAACCAAAACATATTACAAATTCCCAATAAGAGCTCAAACGTTTTGGGACAAAATCAAACATTCAGTGTAGGGCTGTGAAATAAATCAACAACAATATATATCGCAATAGAGAGTGATCAATATCAGTAGATAATACATCAGATAGAATATTCAACAACAATAATTTCACTGAAACCCAAGCCAAAACTGCAATGCATTCTGGGAAATGTAGGCAGATGAACGGCTTTAGCCGGTCAACCTCTCACAGCTAGCTTAGTGCAGTTGGTGGAATCTACTCATTCACTCTTTGGTTACCTAGCAACAACCTCCTGAGTAACTCTGTAGTTACCTAGCAACAACCTGCTGAGTCACTCTGTGGTTACCTAGCAACAACTTATGAAGCAACTGGCACAGCAGCAGTTTGAGGTTTCACTGCTGTGCCTCCAAGCTGCTTAAAAATAAAAAATGACATGTAGTGAAAACTGAGGATAAAACAGAAAAGGTTTTATCCTCTTTTCTTCCAGATAAAGACAAAACACTAATAAATTAATATTGATTAATTGTTATGTTGTGATATGTTTTTTCAGTCAAATCATCCAGCCCTAATTCTAATCTAATCTGTAATGTGATTTATATTTTTGGCTAGTTTTTATTTTAAACCAAATCTAAAAATCCATAGTTTACATCAACATGTCAGTTAATCAGCTTCAGTCAACCACAAATAAAAATTTTTGCTCACTCGTCTTCTTTGCTCGGTTCTGTTACATTTTCATGTTGCCAAAAGACTTTTTGCTTGTGTTCTGCCTAGATTTCCTAATTTTACCACAAAACAAAACAAACCGGAGAGGAAGGACGATTTGAAGAAGCAGATGTCTGCTTCTCCTCATCGACTGGGCTGTGATTCTTAAACAAAGGCGGGTCCGGTCACGTTGTGACTAAGCACCGCAGTGATTCCCTTTGACTCACGGCTCCAGCAGATGTGCACCGACGGGATGAATCAGTGGCATTATGCCTGCCGCCCCCTGCTTGCTCCTGATTTAAATTTGTTGCGTTTACATCTCATATTACCAGCCAAACTAAACCAATTATGGATATTACAAATTTGTTATGTTTGTGTGAGGTGACAAAGGGAGATGAAGAGGAAGAAGAGTGTGGTTGCTGCAATAAAGCTGCAGGTAAATACAGTGACATTAAAGCATCTAGACATTTTAATATAGATTTACAGGTGTATAGTGAATAGATGTTTATAATATGATTTTATCATCGTTATTGCATGTTTTTCTCCCCATTATATTTGAGGTTTTAAAAGAGGAGACGTGTTCTTAAGGTTTCTGCCTCTATTTCTCCTCTGGATTTGCTCAGATCAGGTCTTTCTGACCTTGGCTTTGGGTGCTTTCAGACTGCAGGGTCCTTTTTATGGTTCCAGCTGAGACGAGACAGAAATGGGAAATGCAGGAGTTTATTACAGTAAAAGAACAAAACTGTCTATAACAGTGGGCTCAATCCTGAATCCACTGTTTTCATGATGCATCTCTGCTCCACTGCATCTATGTTAAATAAATGCATTACATGATATTAAGTTCTGATAATCACAAATTTATTAAAGCCTAAGGGCCCACAACTTCTGCACACCTGAAACATGCAGGACAGTGGTCCCTGAAGAATGGTGAGACCCCTGAGACCCACTGGTCTGTATGAAAAGGTGCCACCGGACCAAAGAACCATGACAAAGAAAAGCTAACTGAGAACATGAGGAACCTAAAGATTACCTAAAGGTGTTTTCAGAGTCCAACAGTCCAGTAGACTCGGTTCGATTGGAGAACAAAGTTGCAACATTTGTTACATTTTTCAGTTGCTGTGGTTTCCTTTCACATGGCACGAGCCAAAATATTTGAAAAAGCTGTTCCCCTCCTCGCCTGTGGGGGCACTGCACCGAGAACGGCTGAAGAAAACAACACAGAAACGTCAGAAGAAAACACCAAGCACAATTTATTTCTTCACAAAATGTAAAGAAAAGTGGAGTGGTGTCAGTTTTTACCAATTGTACGATTTGTCTTTAGTCTTAAAAAGACAATGAGCCATTTCTCCCACTAGCGCTGCTTTTACCCAGAATGCCGTGCGCTATAGTTCGATTCTGGTCCACCTGACATTCAATATGAATTCGAACTGCACCAGAGTTATTTAGTTAGTTAGCTAGGAAATGTATTCATTTAATTAAAAACAAAGAAGAAATACACCAAAAGAAATCTGCTTATGAGGAAAATCCCATCATTTTTTCTGATCAATGAAAACGTCACATAAAAAAACTAACAGGTAGCAATTGTGGCTATGTAATTAAGGAAAGCTAGACACTTTTAGTATAAATGATCTGGTATCTACAAATTAAATTAAGTAAACTTAAGCAGGGAAAGACACGCCAACACTTCTGTTTTATCAGTTTGAAGAGGTTTTAGAAACGGTGGCATCGCAGCAGTGCAGTGATACTTTAAGTGAAAAGTAAAATGGTTTAATGTACAACACAAACTCAGAGTCTGAGTTTGTGAAAAGAAAAAGGTCACAATCAGCACAAGGTCACAAAAATAGTCTTTTATCACCAGCAGCCTCGTTCTCTGAAGCCTTTCCACGACATTTTACTGCAGGAGGTCTCAGTGGTTTCTGTGACGGAGGGAAAGTTAACAGACTCAATCTAACCAGCTGAAATTTAAAATTCTAAAATTTAAATTTTACCTAACAAGACCAAAGATTTGTGACCCCGTAAGTGTCACAAATCTAATCTAATCTAGGGCTGAAACAATTAATCAGATTAATCATGAAGAATCGATTATTGAGATAATTGTCAACTAATTTAATCAAATAATCATTAAATGAAAAAGTAACATACTCAGAGCAGTAACTGGGCTAAAACTGTACAAAGCATTTATACATTTTGTATTTAAGATAAAAATACATTTACCTGTAAATACGTTTCAGCAAAAACTCCTCAAGTGGATTAGCTTTAGCTTCACCTGGTTCACATTCACTGAAGGATGTTATTGCATTTTAGCCTTAAAATGTTTTTCATTTTCAAAAAAGGAACTGAAATATTTTTTTGCATCTTCTAACATGTTTCTAATATTGTCTTAGAAACGTCTTTAATGGAAAGCCTATACAATCTTTTTTTATCCGATTAATCGATTAATCATCAGAGTAATTGCTTACTAAAATAATCGTTAGTTGCAGTCCTAATCTAATCTTTAACATGATTTATATTTTTGGTTAGTTTTGTTATTATTTTAAACCAAGTCTAAAAATCCACAGTTTACATCAATACTTCAGTTTATCGTCTTATCAACCATTAAATTATTTTTTCTTGGTTTAAAGTCCAACCAACAAACTCATTTTTTGTCTTCGCTTCCTTCTGTTACATTTCCATGTTGTCAAAAGAATTTTCTTTTGTTACTTTGACATTTTGAGCTACTATTATCCTGTTTTACGTTTGATTTAGCAGAGCGTTCAGCTTCCTCATCCCTGAAACTAACACAGATTGAGTCCAACTCAGTCAGAGGAAACACAACCATGTAATGATGCAACAGCAAGCTTGGGGGCTGTTGGCACAGGTGTGTGCCATCTGACGGCTCTCTCCAGTGCCAGAAAAGACAAACAAGGGTGACACGCAATTTTTTCAGATATTCTACCACATTAAAAAAGCAGGAAAACAAATCAAGCAGGACTCGGGATTGGACCAATAATGAGAACGAGGTCAGGAAAAGTGTAAGGACAGAAATCTCTGTTTGGTTTGGAGCGGATTGTGCCGTACATCATGCAGGTTTACAGAGAACTGCCGCATTCATAACGCCGACGTGCTGTGCCATGACCGACTCAGAGGCCGCAGTTTCCACATGGAGGAAAAGTGCTTTACTCATCTACTTGAGCGCTCGATAACTAAGCCGCTGCGCTGTTGCTGCCAGATGGATCAGAAACTCTATTTTCTGTCTTTACAAGCTACTCAGACATGCATGCGAGGCTCACGACCCGCATCGAAGCCAAAACAGCCCAGAGAGTTTCTGTAAATAATGAAAATCAGCTTTGATCACGTTAGAGGTTTCCGCTTGCTGTTGGTTGGGACGTTAGATCTGTAGGGCAAAATCATCCCCAGTAAATATTTACACATTTTCATGACATTTTGGATCAGGAGAAACAGACATTATTCTAGATTAATTCTTTGTGTTTCGTCACAGTTGAGATGTGAAGCTTTTAACTCACCAGGAATCAGTTCTTATGATTCGCTACACATTTTCAAATATGGTGACAGGAGTGCGCTGTTTGGGAAGGACAGCGGCAGGAAGATAATCCTGCAAATGTCACTCCAGATGTCCATTTTCTGACTCCTGTCCGTCAAGCCTCTCATGTGGCTGACATTGTCTCTAAAAATAACGTGGGAAGTGGGAGCACATTTTGCTGAGGTTTGTAAGTTGGCAGATATACAACTCAAAATAAACGTGGATAAAGTTTTAAGATAATTCTCAGTTTATGTTCCTGCACAATTTTTCTCCCTTCCACTGATGATGGAGACGAGGACAGAAAAATGGAAGAAAATCTGACTTCAGTTTAATCCGATCAGACAAAAAATAACAAACCTGCATCTCGTTAAAGCGTTGCATTACTTCTTTCAATGCTATATTTAATTTTTTTAATAATCAGAGGTTGCCAACAGACCTCTTTTGGTCTACTGGGAACTTTTCTGGAAAAAAAAAAAGTCACTTTTTTGTTCCAAGCTGCAGCAGAAGATGATTCGCAAGCGAGCAGAGAGGTTTGCAAGCAGGGAGTTAAAACCAGTTTTGAGTGCAAAGAGAAAGTTTTAAGGAATCACAGTAAATATTTGAGAAGAAATTTTGAGTACAAGCATTGAGAAGAAAGACATGAAATCCTGCTTTCAAACTGAAAATGTGCTCTCAGATTATGGCAGGAAATATGCCCCATAGAAAGTAGATTATATGCTAAAAATAATTATGTTTAATGCTTATTGTGCTTACAAGGTAGTCTGAAATCTACAACTCTAGATGAAATATGTAGGTGGAAAGATTTGGCTCAGTATTTGTCAAAAAACCTGTAGATTGTGTTTCCTTCTCACTCTTAATTAATGCATAATATAGAGTTATTAATGAATCATAAAGTGTTTAGAGATTAATTAATAATATATCAATGAACTATTTGCCTTTTGTTCTGTGTTATTTGCTTCTATTGTCTATAAAGTTCATGTTTCTGACCAACATGGGATTCTTGTTTTGCCTTTTCACATTTCAGCAGGACATAATTTTATTTGCATCAAGGCTGCTATTTCAAGAAGAAAGAGTTTTTAGAAATTTTGGTAACACTTTATTTGAAGGGGGTTGAATAAGACTGTCATAAACATGACATAACACCTGTCATGAACATGAATAAGCCTTCATGAATATTTATGACTGTTGTCATAAAGCGTCATTCGGTAAGTTATGACACTTTTAATACAAAGTTGACATTATTCAAAATGTCTTTGTTATGACAACTTGACATTAACCAAGAAATCATTACTGTTTAAACTTTACCTTTAATAACATAAAGTTACCTAATTTTTAAAGTGCAATCAGTAATACTTTTATGACAAATTTACATCAGTAATGATTTATGACAGTGTCATGTCAGTCTTATTCAACCCCCTTCAAATAAAGTGTTACCGAAATTTTAATATCCTAAGTTGGAGGATTTTAAAACTTCCAAATTTTTTCAGCTATCTTACAAAACTGTTCATCTTTTGTCAAACTAAGAAATCAGAATAAATATGCAGAATATTTTCACAGGAGGGTCAGGATGACATATCAGACTCTAGGTGGAATCATGACGTTTGCAGCAGCAACTGACGGAAACTGGCTCCTTCCTGACTGATTTCCTGGGCAGTGTGAGCGCGGTTCAGGATGAGTATCACCATCTGCTGAAGGCAAAAATACAAAGCCTGGAAGGGCCACAAAGTAAATGCTCCTCTACATCACAAAGCATCTCTGGCTTCAAGCAAACACTTTCATTATGTGTCAGAAAGAAAGGCCATCTGCATAAAAAAACGCTGTGGAGGCTTCAGAGGAAGACGCTCACAGGAGCAGCGGGAGGAAAATGGCTGCACATTCCTCTTTTTGTTATCACATTAGGAAGATGCATTAAGAACTAATGCGATGAATTTGCATAAAAAATATGTATCAGCGTTAAATTACACGGCATTTTTACACCGGGAACGAGTCTGTAGGTGAAAACAGAAAGCAGATTTAAGGGTGATGGTGGGCAGATTATGTCTTGGTTCTGAATAATTACAAGCTGTTTGTTTCCTGCTGCTTTCCAATTCATTTGTTTCTGGGCTCCAACATAAATCCAATGAAACTCTGGGGAACCCGGTGAGCATGATCCCCAGAAGAACTTCTTTAAAGTTTTAAGATCAAACTTTTGCAACAGCTGTGAAATGTTGGGATTTTACCTCATGTGGATGTCATAAACACTCAAAGATTTGTCTTCTAATCAATTTAAAAACATGCGATACATTGAAAAACAAAAAAATATTTCATGATGATCTCTTAAATCGAGGATGTGAAAAAGTTTTGTCATTTGGGCCAAAACTGTCAAGTCAAAGAGCTTAACAAAAATACCAACATAAAATCTAAAACCTATTTAAAAAAATATTATGAATTGTTTTCATGAGACCAACAATAAACTAAGTATGCAATGTTTTAGTTAAGCAAAAAAAAAATGAGTAGTTTGCACATATTTCCCTTGTTAAAAAAATGTTTTCAGCTAGTTGAAACAATTTACTCTATTCTCAAGAGCAGGATTTGTATTATTTTTTCTGTGAAAACAACTAATCTGATTTTGAATAAAAGTCACTGGACAGATGAATAAGCAAAGTGTGGCTATTAAAAGATAAATACTTTCAATTATGCCTAATGTTTCACAATGAAGATTTTAACTTGTTGGTAATACTTTTGTCCAAACATAAAAAGTCTCTGTCCTAAATCCCACTCAGGGCCTCACAGAATCACTCCAGGGGCAGGAAATGGCCCCAGGGCCACACTTTGGACAACCCCGTCTTAAAGAGCCCCATTTATCTTTTAGTTTATATCCATTTATGTAACACGGATGGAAAACATCAATCCCTTAGGAAACATGAGGCTGTAGCAGACGGAGACATTTCAGCAGAGCGGTTAATGTGCGCCACTTCAAACTAAACATAAAACAGACGCAGGACATAAAACACGACAGCTTGTTTCACTGAAGAAAAAATAAAGTAACATTTGCAGCTCAAACAGCAGATCTTTATCATAAACATTTCGTGTTCAGGCTTTCATCAGGAGGAGTATCTGGGTGTTTTCTGCCTGTCTGCAGCTTGTCATGTGTCTCGACTGTCTCTGGTGTCCTGGCTAATTGTTAGCGGCTAACAGCTGAAACAAACCCAGCGTCTCCCTGGACCTCACTGTCTTTGGGCTGACAGAAAGGAGAGGCGCAGGCTGTTACATGTTTTCTCTGTCAGAGTATAATGGACTCATGTCCCAGGCGCTGGTCGCTTAAATTCACTTTTTAATTAAAATAATCTTTAAAGGTGTAAGAAGCTATTCTGACTGTAAGATTCGTTATTGACTGAAGCTTTGAGCTGAAGGAAGATTAAATAGACCAGAAACTTTTGTCACAACAGATTCAATCTCCATCAACGTCTGCAGCTGCAACTTCAAATGTGACTTTCTTCTTTTATGTACAACAAAACATAATCTAATGATTCCTGCAGTAAAAGCATCAAATAATTACCTTTGGTTTTTTGCGTAGCACAGAATGTCCTGTATTTTGATTGGTTTCTTTTAATATAATCAGCCTAATCTCATCAGGCAACAAACAAAGCAAAACAAAAAAGTGTCTGTTTTCTGATTTAAACGCACATATCCATCAGCTGCATTTAATTTTACTGAGAAACCATCTTCCCTGCAGTGTTTACTCCATTTCCCCATTAAATGGTGTCAATTAAGTAACACAGCTCGATTATAACGGCGTCCGCACAACAACTGATACATGCAGATAAATCCGATTAACCTGCAGGCACTGAACAAAACTGCACGTTACCCATTAATCCTCCCCGTTACCCATTAATCCTCCCCGTTTGTGACTTTTGTTAACATGAGTCTGGTTAGATAACATTAATTTCTTCTGCGTAAAGCCCTGCCTCCTACTGACAACCTGGTAGGAAACAATTTAAAAAATTATCCCTGGAAAGTACAACTCCATAGCAACAGATGTAATTTTTCAGCAGTGGAACAGGTTGCTCCTGCCAGAAGTTGACAACAAGAGCAGATTACATTTTATTTATTTAACTACTTGTCCTCTTGCTGGCCGAGGCCTCCGGTTTTTTCCAGTTTTTTCCCTCTGAGGACCATCAAGTGGCCGGAAGATGCTGCTCCTCTATTTGTTAATTCCTAGTGACTCAACCTGAGGAGAAGCGATAACAATGTGCCCCATGCTGTGGAGACGGCCCAGCGGACACAGAGGTGCAGGCTGCAACATTTATGAGCCTGTTAATCTGCCTCTGGCAGAAATGTGAGGAGACACACAAAAAAGAAAATTATCAGTGAGATAAAACTCCCCATATTCAATTCATTTTATCATAAAACAAGAATTAAGGGTAAAAGTGTTTATAGTTTGCAAAGAGATTGTGCTGAAAAAGGGTAAAATACTGTTTTATATGTACTGTCAGATTGCAGAAACATTTTGCATGAACAAAATATAATCTCATTAGAGCCAAACTTTTTTGACATTGAATTAAGGGATGAACCGATCCACTTTTATCACTTCAGAAACCGGTACAGATATCCAAGGCTTAGTATCAGCTGATATAAATGTACCAAATTATAAATTTATTTGTTAACTCTGCACCAGCACAGCACAATTAAAAACACCAATAGCTTCACAAGCATGGTCAAACATGTAAAAACAACTTTAATTTGTTGAGTTATACTCCTTTAACTGGGAGTATAAACAGTGATTTAAAATAAATAATAAAACAAAAACAATAAGTTGACTACCATAAGACATGTAAAAATAATCTTCTTCCTAATGGTTCAGAAAATGTAATTAGGATTTCTAAACATAATGTAAAATAATTACAGAGCACAAAGCATTGAATTAAACTTATTGATCAGAAACACTGTCACGATACTCGATCTAGAATTTTTCTCAATATCGGGGCCGATACAGATATTAATATCGGATTGGTGCGTCTCCAATTGAATTTATGACACTGAATTTTTATCCTGTGCAATTATATGTGTGCAGGTTTTCCCTGCAATTATCTCAGAGGGGCGACTCATCCCAGCAACGCGACTGTCCGCCCCTCGGAGAAGAAACTGAAGATGTTCAGAGTTAAAGTCATTATTTTTATTATCTTAATAACACCAGATCCCATCCTGAACCATTTCTGCTCCTCTCTCAGTTGCTGGTGATGTCAAAGTTTTGTAACTCTCCACAGATTGTGCCAAACTGACTCAAACCGGATGATTTCGAAGATGTTTGTATTAACAGCCATTACACTGATTAATTACTGCTGTTATTAAAAGAAAGGAGCGGTGAACCGATCGCTTTTTTATGGCCCATTGCTGATATTTAAAAAGCTGCACTTGCTGATAGATTTTTTTTTTCTTCTTTTATTGTGTGGTAAATATTTTTAAAAAGTTGCTAAGTTGGTAACAGTGTCATCTGTCATCTATTTTCTTTGTGTCTGAGCTGGATTTTATTTTACTTTTTAAGTCAGCATATAATAACCAATTATCCATGATGTCTTTAAAGTTTAGCCAAATAAACTGGAAGTGATGCAAGTGGTGCTGATGTTGCTAACAGGAAGACGGGCCTCAGATTAAATTCTGCTTCAGGTCCCATATAACTGCCTTGCAGCATCTTAATGGCCCTTTTCAAAATTTTAATGAGTGTTTACCTGTGGATTCTCCAAAGCTTTTCGTAGGAACCCTGTCAGACTCACCTGCTTTAGAAAGCAGAGGTTTTCTCCAAACAAACAAACATATCTCACACTATGGCTGAATCAGGACTGTCGCAATTTGCGAGATAATTGGGTTTTATAAAGCGTGAGGCAGATTGGATTTTTTTTAACAACAGGTTTTCACATAATGGTGATTCTTCTGGGCCTTACTAACTCCACAAAACCACAAACATCACTTTAACCCGTTGCAAATTGACAGGCAATAACAACTGCTTCTTTCAAGTCACATTCCCACATGTATTGATGAGTCAAAATAAACACATTTCTAAAATAGAGACTCACATAGCTCTGGAAAACATTGAGAGCATTTAAAACGATCAGTCTCTCTGATTTTACTTTTTATAGGTTTATGTTTGAGAAAAATGAACATTGTTCTTTTATTCTATGAACTAATGACAACATGTCTCTGATATTCCAAGCAAAAATATTTTGGATCTATTTGCAGAAAATGAGAAGTGGTGAAAATAACAAAAAGATGCAGTGCTTTGAGACCTCAAATAACGCAAAGAAAACAACAATACTAATGTTTTAACTCAGAAATCAATATTTGGTGGAATAACCAGGAGGCTTTATAGGGGTTCAGTGCAGTGGGCTCTTCATTTAAAAGCTGTACGTTTATGTCCAAAACTAAAGAGAGGAAAAATCTTCTTTCAGGCTTTTTGGACCCTACATAAATTGCCAACCCACACACCTGTGCTGCAAATGATCTATTTCTATAAATGATTTGAGTCATCTGGAACGATACGTAAACAAGGATTGTGAAAAGCAGAAAAAAGGCATTTGGGCGAGGATGAAGCGATGCCAGCGGTGTTGTCGTCGGTGGCTATGAAGCTGGCTGACTCACTGCTCTTACTCCTACCTACTGCACATCTGAGCCCGTTTGCGTTTCCTACCATCATCATTCAGCAGTGAGCGCAGAACATTCGCACTCAGAGAACTCCGGGCAGCGAGAAATGACATGTTGTGCTGGAAGCAGAGAGAGACTGAGGGAAACTTTTAGTGGGCAGCTGAGCAAACATGATGCAGATTTTACGTTTATATTATATTCATTCACACAAACATTATCACATGTATTCATTCCCTATTTCTATTTTGATGTACTTTATGAAAATTAAAGTCCGCAATAAATCATAATGGCCTTTCTGATTATCAACATTTTGAAGATAAGTTGATGGTTTTGATTGTAAATGTTTTACTTGTCGTTTTTAATCATTTAAAATATCTCCCAGTTGTAGAGTTAAGTTTTCTTCACTAATAGGAGAGGAATATTGCATTATTGTGCCATTATCAATACATTACATGAAATATTATCATTTATCGCAATAATTACTGACTATTTATTGTCCAGAAAAGTTTATTGTGACAAAAATTCATACATTTGCGAAGAAGACAAGAATAGAAATCCAAACAAACTATTTGTTTGTTTGGATATTTTTATCTTATTATTTTCTCACTGCCTCTTCCTTCTTTGAACTGAATATTAATTTCCATTTTTTAAAGTTGTAACTGATCTACTTTCCTTTCCTGTTCTGTTTTTTAAGCCAAGAGATGACACATTTCAGACATTTGTGTAAACCCCAAAGCAACCTGAAATCATGAATGCCTAATACACAAGGCCAGAGTAAAACACCAAGTCAGAGCGATGAATGAAACAGCAGTTCCTTCAAAACATAAAGTTTATTGTATTTCACAGGTGAATCATAGTTCTAGATGTTTTACAGTGCCATTACAAAAGTGTACATGCCTACTGAAACTCTTAATTTGAGATATATAAATACTGTCATGATAAACTGTCCCAGAAGTTATTGCGATAAACGATAATATTGTTGTTTTGAGACGTCTACCTGCTTAACAGACGTCAATCAACGGACGCGCTACAGGAAAGCGAGATCTGGTCGACTAATATTGTTTTTATTTAGCTGACTTCAATTTACAAATAGTGCTTTTCCAGTCCTACTGACCATTCAGTATTTTAACTAAACCCACATTCACCTATTCACATTTATCCGCCGATATACACTTAAAGTCTGCAGAAAAACTCCTCTGCAGGTTTGAATAAATAGACTGGAGTCTCATCTGCAACAATGCAACTGCTTCCTCTGTCTGATGTGGAGAAAAAGGAGATTTACTGATCTGTCTACGTTTTGGACCCAACCTATAGTCATGAAATATGGATGATGACTGAGATTAAATGAACTCAGCATTGGAAGCAATTTAATATCGTCCAGAATAGAAGGAAAAACAAGTGACTTTCCCTGCTGCACCTCTTTCACTGAATTCATGAATCACACAAAACACATGTGCATACAAGGTTTAAAGTGAAGCTCTGTGAAATCAGAGAAACAATCATTAACTTGTAGCTCTGGGCAAATGTGAGAAAGTACTGCCTGTTTTAAAGTAAGTGTAAATCACACCAGAAGGATTTAAGTGTTAATCTAAGACATGCTGGTTTGTTAAGTGTTAAATCAATTCAAATTAATCTCCAAGAGTTCAATAAACAAACCAAATACAATCAGCCCACTTTAATGGCTGGTTGTTAGCAGAAAAGTGGGTTTTATTTCAGCTCCTCAGCGTTCCTGTTACATTTTACCAAAGTCCAGGGACGCTTCGTGAGTTGGGACAAGTCACGGCATCGCTTTCTGATAGCGAGTGGCATCAGGGGAGCGGAGCTGAACTGACAGCGACTTTCATTCTGCTGCAACCAGTCACGAACATGTTTTGTTGGCTTCACAGCATTTCCTTTTCTTCCTCTTTGCAAACACTGTTCAAATTTGTCACATAATCCCAGTATTAGAGCTGAGCTGCGTGATTCAACAATTGTGTTAAAGTGAAAATAGAAAAACTGTTTCTACACAGGAAGTAATGGAGTTTTGTGCCACTTCAGAGAAATCTGTTGAGCTCAATCTGTTGTGGGCGTGGCGGTGGCACAGGGGGTAGATGGTGCGTCATGCGTTCGAGTCCCAGCCTGTTGACCTTTGCCTTATGTCTCCTGTGAAATAAAGGTCACTAGAAACCAAAATAAATCCTAAAAAATAAAGTTCAATATGTTCTTTTTTTTTTCCCTTTTACTCATTCTCTTAGCCCTACTTGTACATAAGGTGATATGACCAGAAAAAACTTAAAATATAACTGCTTCATATCAGTCAATATTGCTAAATATTCATTCGTTTTTGTATTTAAATATTTGAAATACTACCAGACTGGTGGCATGACATTTCCTGTTTTATCCAGTTTTCACTCCACACCATTGTTTTTTTGTTTGTTTTTTTAAGTAGTTATGATGCATAAACTGTTGCTGCGACAGTTACTCAAAAGGCTGTTGCTAGGTAACCAGAGAGTGAGTGAGTTGCTAGGTAACCAAAAAGTGAGTTAGTTGATTCCACCAGCCTTGCTTTGCTGGCCTTGAGAGCTTGAGCAGCTAAAGTCTTTCCTCTGCCTACATCTCCCAGAATGCTGGGAGAAAATTCATGCTAAATTCAGCTGGATTATTTGCTTGTAAACACAGCGGATGAGCGCGTAAACTTGACTGCAGAAAGACCCGAGCCGGCCTTTAAACGCTAGCTGGTTACCGTGGTTACAAGCTTTTATCTTGGTGTTTTAAGAGTAGCTAGCATGTTGTCATGTTGTCTACAACTATTTAACACAGAGTGATAAAATAAGTTATGCTAACAAATTGACATCAGTCTTAAACGACGAGAGAAAACGGCACAAACGTCGTACATTACTAATTAGCAACGTTAAAGCAACTTGTTCATGGTAAGATCATCAGCTCTCAATGAGATATGTTAAGTCCCCCTTAATAGGACAAACGTATCCATGGTGAATAATAAGGGCACCTGAATAGAGTTTCCTAACACGTAAATTTTATTTTTAAAATAAGGGAATTCATATTTAAAGTACGAATATGAATAAAATATATTAATTTCTTCCTAGTTTGGTCACAATCAAAGGGAAAATGAAGATGTAGCTGCATCCATCAAGGCAAGTGATAAACTAAGCCTTCAGAAATTAAAAATGCAGCAGATTGAGGGAGACAGTGGAGGCACAGAATCAATGCACTAAAAATAAAACCTCTGTCAACTGCAGGCGCCACAGAGCTTCATGCTGTAAATTATTTTATTAGCCTAATTGTAAATAGTTTAAATAGTTAGAATAATGCATTCATGCCTGCATCTGAAGGCGACATGTGCAGTAGAGTTTCCTGCTGACGTCAACCGATAATCCCTCTGTAGCTCGTTCTCATGTGGCATCACACCTCTGGGAACTTTGTAGCTGACAGCCATCTTGGTAGGTATCCAACTTCTCCCTCTGGAGAAAAGTTCAGCAGCTTTAAATGCTGAACTTGTTTCATCCCTCTTGCCATAAGGACACTAAACTCCCATTAATTTAATCTTTTATTGTATATATTTATACTGATACTTTTATTATTACTTGTTACAATTGAATGACAATAAAATCTGTCTGTCTATCTGTGGCGAACTGTCATGGCAGATGACGGATGAGGGTTACAGAGGAGTTTGCCGTGAGCCAAACAATCCCTCACATCTCCTCCATCATTCGTCAAAGTGTGACAACCTGAACACAAAGTCGAGCCTAGAGAGCAGGAGACTCCCACTCAATCACACGGCTTCGCTTCTTGGCCTTTTTACACCAAAACAAAACAAGTAGCATCATTTGATCCAGTAAGTGCATGTTTTCTAAGCTAAAGAAAACATTAAAGAATGTAGATTAATTAACCCAAACGTTTGCTTTGAAAAAGAAACTGCACAACAGGTCAGCGATAGCATGAAAATTAGAAACGGCACAATCTCTCATAAAGCTCCTCACAACATGCATAGAGGATAAAATATTCTCGAGGATACAAGCTGTTGGGCATAATTTGTGCCAATGTCTCCTCAAGACCAGCTCAGTGTCCACTGGGGATAAAATGGAGTGTGGGGTAATCGACTGTGAGAGCGAAACATGAGAAGTTGTCCCTGTGAAATCGATGGCTTTTAAACACCAGAGACTGTTTCCATCAATGAACAAAACTCACTGCTGATGAGAGTTATGCAAATTTCTATTGATCCACATTTACAGCCGGCGTGCAAACTCTGAGGATGAAAACTAAAACAAATTAAAAGCAAATGACTAATGCATCTAAAAAGAAAAAAGAAAATTAATCATTAGGGAGCAAAACTGAGATTCACTAACGGTTTGCACATTTTAAAAAACAAACTGATTTGTGTTTGCTATTTTAATTGTTTTACTTGTTCAATTTAACTGTTGTTTTAAAGTAGAGTCATAAAGAGAGAAAATACTGCAAACCGACTTCAGCTAATGACACATTAGCATGTTAGCTGTAGAGCTACTACAACATTTACTATTAAACAATCAGCTGTTGGATGTTTCTCATTTTTCCAGTCACATCCTAAAAGTAACATTATTATCAAAATATTAATTTAATTTAAAGAAATCATGACTTACAGATTCTAAGAAGAACAAAATTCAACATCTAAGAAAATTACATGAGACCAGTAAGAATAAATGTTATTAAATCACCATGTTATGGCCGAGAATGATGGGAAACATTTGATAACTGCTCAACAGACAGCTGCTGAGGTCTTCCACATGGAAGATGAGTCACATGAGGAAAGTTCAGTGGAAGAAAAAAACGAGGTAGAAAAAAATAGTCAAAAAGCAACAGAGATAACCACAGCATTGAGAAACTGTTCAGTTTTTATGCTCTGCTAATCTGGAACAAACTTCCAGAAAACTGAAAACCACCCGAAACACTGAGTCCATTTAAATCGAAGCTAAACCCCTTATGTTTAGAGTTGCATTTGATTCACAATAAGTGGAAGATTGATCAATACAATTGATGTATGTTTGTCATTATTCTTGATTATGGGATTTGACAAAGTGTAATATTTATTGCTTGTTTAATAATAGATGACTGCATGATGCTGTTATAGTGCAAAGCTCTTTGATCTGTACCTAAACACACATTATCCAGGACAATATATGGCACTGAATCAGAAACAACATCAGAATCTTTTTACCAACTCAGAAAAAGAACTAGATGCTCAATGGTTCAACGACCTCTATTCAGGTTAAAATATTTAAATTTGATTTAATAATCAAGATAGTAGAGTCTGTAGGAAAGAAAAGAGGTGAATGTCACAAACATCAACTTCCGAACAAGAAGTGGATCGCCTCCAAGTCACGCCACAGTGCCGCAGTAATTCATCCAAAACGGCCTCAAATGACGAGCAAACAAAAGGTACATGAACATACTTTATCAGTAGAGTGGCAATTCTGCATAAAAATACCTTTTTAATTGGTTTTATATAATATTTGATTTCTTATGCAAAGCTGAATTTTGGGTTTCAATGCCTGTAGTTGTCAAAAAACAGAAATAAATCACTCTTTGTGTAATGTATTAAAACTACAGTAATATTAATAATAAGATTTTTATGCAACATTAAAGCTGAGTAATACCTTTGGTTCCACTGTTAGCACAAAAATATCAGCATATAATAATACTTTCTCCAAAACATTTGAACAAAATCTTGTTCAATGAAATTTTACAAAAAATAATTGTGATCTAAACTTTTCATACTGTTACACACCCTGATAGTTACATTATCAGGGCCAATCTAACAGATTCACAACAATAACTAGAAGGAAAATAATAATTGTATATCAATAATAGCAGAGCATGGTGAGCTTGGTTCATATCCTGTACGCTGATAAAGATACTGAGTGCTTGAGGGTTACATAAAATAATTAATTCACTCCTTAATTAAAACAAACATGGCCAGAGTAAGACTGGTGCCATAAACTGCATACTCTGCAGGCGTGCAGAAATAACGTGAGGAAAGAGTGAAATGGTGTCAGATTTGTTTGCAATTTAAAATAAAAATATGGTAAAACAATTTCACTGAACTGCTAAAGATCCCTCTTTATATTAAATACGAAACGTCAGAGGAATAAACTGGGGAACTTATGCTTAGCAGGAAAACAAAACAAAACCGTGTTTTTGATTTGAGGGTGTGAATATTTGGGGAGACCGTTCAGGCACTTCCGAGGGGGGAGAAGAAGTGTTACCGTCTCAGTGAGGATGGCCACGACATGCGGGGCTTCTTTAGTCCGGGTCTCAGCTTCTCCAGGGTCCGGTTGCGGCACAGGTAGCGCTCGGTGTCCGAGTTGAAGCGCTGTTTGATCCGTATGTGCGTCCTGGGCTGCCGCCACAGATGTTTGGGCGGCTTGGCGAGCCCGGCTCCCTCTCTGCTCAGCGTCGCGCACTCCATTTTACCGACAAAACTTCCTCTCGACTTTTCAACAAAACAAAAAACTAGTTAATTACTGCTAATTAGGCCAGGAAATTAGCGCCGGTAACAGACGTGAAAATAAAACACGCGCTTCAAATGTGGCAGAGCTGCGCGCGCGGCATGCTGGTGCGCTGCTGTCCACGAGCCGGAGTGCTGAAAGCAGCGCGAGCCGCTCAGTCAGTCCACTTCCTGCTGCTTCTCTCCTCCCTCTGCGTCTCCTCGCAACGGTCCTTCTCCCCCTTTTATTGCTCCCTGCCTCAACCTCCCGCCATCTCCATCTGCTTCCCCACGACTCGCTATCCTGACTGTCAGCCTGCCAATCATGATATTACACAACAACGTGCTGTCTTTGCTGAATTTATATGAGCAGGTAAACAAACGCTGCCGTCAGCTACCGCTCAATGATCTGGAAGCTCATTTATTTCAGTCATCTCATCCTAAAAGTGGGCATACAGCTCTGGAGCCCATTGAAACCCTCCTGGGTTTTCCACCAAATATTGATGTCTGAACTGTTCCTCAGTTAAAACATTAGTGTTGTTGTTTCTAAATGAATATGAACTTGTTTTCTTTGCATCATTTGAGGTCTGAAAGCACCTTATCTTTTTTGTTATTTTGACCATTTCTCATTTCTCAGCCGTTACCTCAACAAAGTACCACCACCAGCACAAACACAATATACAGTTATAAATATGTACATGTATAATATATATGACCTTTTTTCTTATTTACATTGTACTAAAATATAACAGAACTTCAACTTTTCCACAGAAAGAAGGCAGACAGAGAAAGAGCAACAGGAAGTCAATACTTTTAACAGGACTTGTTGCAGCCTTGTGTCATAAATCTGCAGAAATTCATCATCCTGAGGGAAAACATGAGCTGTGCTAGTCGCTAACAAGCTGTTAATCCAACATGATTTTCAGTGTAAAACAGTGACCATTACTCTGCTGCAGAGAAACTCTCTTCATCATTAATGTCGCAAAAACTGGAGGTACACATGGGTCTCGAAATTGGCAGATTTTATGTCTAGACAGAAAGGACAGAGGTTCACATTGCCTTGCTAAATTTATACACAATAATAACTTTTTCACATTTTTTCGTGCTAAACTTACTAAATGTACAATGGAGTTGGATGTGATTGTATGTGGTGCACCAGCAGAAAGCAGCAGGAAGTGGCTGAGGCATTTCAACATTAGGTGAGGCTAATTAGGCGAGGAAAGTAGCGCCGGTAACAGACGTGAAAATAAAACATGCACTTCAAATGTGGCAGAGCTGCGCGCACGGCATGCTGAAAACCGACAGAGACATAATCCCTGGTTACTCTAGAGGAGCTGCAGCGATACACAGCTCAGGTAGGAGGAAAGCTTTTAGCCCTGCTCTCCACAAATCTGGCTATGAAGTAAGAGTGGAGCTCTTTGAAAAATAATTAGAAAATGTATTTATTTTAGACCAAAATTAAACTTTTTAGGTGTAGACGCAAGCAAACACTGCACCATGAACTACAGCTGGACAAAAATAAATATAAAATCCTATTAAAATGCATGTTAATTCATGGTTGTAACATGATGAGATGTGGAAAAGTTCAAGAAATATAAATGCCTTTGCAACACAGGAAATTTACAAGGACTCACACCTGTGACTTTCCAGTGATTGTTTCCTTCCTGCTGCTGCAGTAGCTTTAATTATCACCTCTAAATATAAAAATCCCCTTTCTATGAGCAAAGCTGCAACATGTACTGTCACTCAAAAAGATAAAGATGTTAAACAACCTGTTAAATCCTCAGTGGCTGCATGTTATGAACCTGCGGACGATGAAATCACACAGAGCTAATGAGCTGCAGACATTTGTCCTGCTGAGTTCAGCAAAAAGAGATCCAGACTCCGTCACTGTGAAACCGAACATCCTGATAAACGTGTCACACATCATTCCTCCAAACCAACATACACGCATCAGTTTCTGCAGGGCAGATAGAAACAAAGGTCATAAATCAGAGATCTCTGAAAGGTCTTCGAAATCAATCTCAGTCCAAGAAAACTGTAAAACACTGATCAGGTCAGACATCGTCGCTCATTTGGACAGAAGCACATGATGGCTAACGATGCCACAGAATAACAAATACTGCTCCTTTCTAGGAAAGCAGCTTCCTTTTAAAAACCTATCAAGCTTTTCAAACGTTTCTATCACTTTTTAATCATTCCACCAGGGGAACAAACAGCAGACACCAAAGGTAGGCTGTTAAAAGAACCTACTTCTTTTAACCACCAGAAGTAGGTTGTTAAAAAATAGATTTTGAGGAATGTTTCCTTTAATGAACTGGTTCATCCAGGATGCTAGAAAGCAAGAGAGATCAAAACTTTCCAGTAAAATACTAAGGGTGCACCGATTGCAGTTTTTCGGCCGATAGCCGATAACCGATCTTTAAAAATCCTGACCTGTCAATTCCAACGTTGCCCTATACCAGTATTTTTTTCTGAAATGGTGCTAAATATAGCAAGAAAGTTGCTGAATTGTTAACTGCAAACGTGCAGAAATGACCTTGTCTCTCTCTGACAGGGGAGCAGAAGAGGACTGTAGCTAATTTTTAGACTTTTGCTGAGGAAAAGATGAAATTGGTGTATCAGCTGATCTCCCAAAATGAAAGAAATCGAGCCAATTTTTCTGCACCCCTATAAAATAATGTGCACCACTGAAAAAGCATGAGAAAGTACAGAAAAAAAGAAAATGAAATAATTCTCAGGCTCAAAACTGGAGAGAAAAAAAGGAGGAAAGAGAGAAAGACTGAAACATCTCACTGACCGGAGCTCATCGCGGCTGGCTAACGCTTGGCTGTAAATCTCCTGCAGTCGGTCCAGTGGGATAACATTAATGGCGGACGGACGCCGCGTCTCTCGTGGATGTTGGTCCTGACACGAATGTCTCCGCCACAGAGGAGGCAGCAACAACGGGCCGGAGAAACGGCGCCGGACCACCTGGTAGGGGGCCGGAAGAGACTCCCGAAGATTCTGCAACACACAGGAGAAAATAAAGTGCGTTAATTTGCAATCTAAGGTTTTATCATGAAAAGGCTAGGATTTTTATATTTAATGGTTTTTACTCTCCATATCTCAGCAACATGTTTTAATGCAGGAGTTGCTTCTAAATGAGGAAAACTCAAATTTAAAATATAAGCACAAAATCATTATCTATGACATGTGAAGATGTGTCTGCAGTTCATCAAGGCTGCAAGGCAGCGAGAGAGAGCAAGACTTTCAGCAGATGGCAGGGAAGCTGAACAGATGTAAATGTCTGCAGCTATTTTAAAAATCTCAGTGAGTCTAAAATGTCTAAGAAAACATAAGTAGACTGTTGTTTTAGTATAAATACTACAAAAAATAAGAGCCCACTGCACTGAACCCCATTAAAACCTCCTGGTTATTCCACCAAATATTGATTTCTGAACTCTTCCTGAGTTAAAACATTAGTTTTATTGCTTCTAAATAAATATTAACTTGTTTTCTTTGCATTATTTGAGTTCTGAAAGCGCTGCATCTTTTCGTTATTACGACCATTTCTCATTTTCTGCAAATAAATACTAAATTTTTGTTTGGAATATCAGACGTGTTGTCTGTAGGTTATAGAATAAAAGAACAATTTTCATTTTACTCAAACATATAAAATCATAGAACTAATCATTTTAAGTGGTCTCTAATTTTTCCAGAGCTGTTCATTTTTTACTTTGTTAAATTTACACAAATTATTTAGGAACTGCAGCAAAATGTAATCAAGTCCAGCTAAAATTACAGAACATATTTCATATTTCTAGTGCAAAATTCTGAGTTATTACTGTTAACAACACTTAAAAACCATCACCTCTAATCTGTGCGTACATTTTATGTAAATTCCTCAGATAAGATCCATGTGTGCATAACAAGATGTAAGCTAAAACAATCACTGTCACAGTTATAAATAGTTTAATAAATAAGTCTCTGAATAAACAATGAATCCACGTGTTGATGAAGGGACATCTGCTCCGTTCGTCCTCAGGGGACGGCAAACACAACACAAACACTTTTCACATCTGACACTAAGTAAGTAGTTTGTTTGTTTTCTTCCCTAAGCATCAAATTAGCCGTGTGTGTGTTGTGTGTTTGCTCTCTCTCTTCTCATCCATTAAATGTCCAGTGATGCGGAGCAAATTGATAAGACGACTGGATGACAGACAGCAACTTTGTCTGGCTCAGAAAGCAACTCTAAATGTGCGACTTGGTGTAAACAATAAAAAAACAAAATCACTTAAACTAATCAGGTCAGATGAGATAAGAGAACAAAGAAAAGATAGGAGCTCAGAGAACTTCTGTTTTTCATGATATTTTGGTGAAATCTGTGTTTCAGAGAAGCGTTGATGGATATTGGTGTCATCTGTTTTTACCTGACTGGTTCTCTCAAGCGTGAAAAACAAAACATGACTGTCAGCTTCTCACTTCACCTGTTACTACACTGAGCATCTTCTCAGATAAAATCTCTCCCCTCGTGACTTTTTTTTACTTTTGTTTCCAAACAGCCCTCCTGCAAACTTTAAATAAAAGCAACATAACAAAATTCATCTTTGTTTCAGAAGAAGTTTGCATTAGACGCTACTCAGCCTTGTTGGAAATGTCGCTTACACCTGATCTGGTAATAATGGAAGTCATTTGTGGCGTTGCACAAGTCACAGTGAAAGAAAAGTGGGGAAAAAAATGATTTTAATCTTCTGCTTATTTCTCACCTTTTCACAGCTGTCCACTCTCGGTGGCAAGAAGGTGAGATTATTGAATGGCCTGTTTCGTAAAGCTACAGAGTGGAACAGTGGGTTTGAAAGCCGACATACGGATGAAACGCACACAGCTGCACATTATTAAAGAGTAAAAACACAGAGCAGAGATTTATTTAGGTGGACGTTTGAATACAAGCTGTAAAATCGAGCGCAGACAGAAACGTGACGTCACGCGCGCAAGATCCCGCTGCCGTTGGTGAAACGTTTGCATGATTTTTTGGGTCTGTTGGTTTTGAATCATGATACATTAGCGGAGCAGTTGTCAGTCAGTTGCCGTGGCAACCGGTTTGCATGTAGCGTAGCCGACACAGAGAGCGAGAAAAAAGAAGAATACAAATAATAACTGGACTGTTCGATCGCGGCAGCAAGTAAAAGAATGATCTTTTTGCCTTGCAGCGTTACATCCATTCGTGAAATTTCCAGACATAAAACCACGCAAAGTGTCTGTAATTACAAAAGTTTTTCATAGATTAAGGGAGTCCAAAGTGTGGTCCAGGGGCCATTTGTGGCCCTCGAAGAAGTTTTGTGTGGCCTCTGGTTGAAGTTTGGGAATTATTTAAATGGGCTTCCAGCAAATTTAAACTTTTTGTGTTTTTCTTTCATTTTTAGCAACAAATCTTAAATAGAAAAGTCTATCTTCAGATGACAGACCTGCTGTCACAATAACAAATTTGGCTGGATTATCAACTGTTGCAGTAATTATTAAGATAAACATTAATATTATTGTTTTGAGACCATTTTTGACTATGAATTATAGCATAATTACGCAAGTTTGCCCTCTCAAAAACCAATAAACTTTAATTCTGTCAAAAAAAAAAAAAAACACTCCACACTGGAACTACATGAAATATCAAAAATAAATAAAACAACCAAAAAAATAAATAAAATGGATTATAATGTTTGTGTAAATTTCTCTTTATGAGTCAAAATGTATCCAGATAACACAGAGGCAGAAGAATCTAAAATAAACAATAATCACCAAAATATACAGATTATAATCTATGAACACACAAAACATGAATGAGTTGCTGACTCCTGATTTTCCTATTAGTATTAGTATTTCTTAAACAAAATTTAGCAGCAGATTGTTTATGTTGTCAGGGATGATAAAACTGATCCATTTATCTAAATACATAAGAAAAACACCAGGTGACTATCACTTTTTCAGGAGACTGCACATCTTCATTGATCTGAAAGAATCTGGTTTGTTTGTGTTTAATGTTTAATGTAGCCGACATTAAGGGTTGCAGACATGATGTCCCTAACCCTTTCCCACCCATCATTTAAACTGGGTTTCCTGTTTACGTTTAATTTGAGCATAACCCGGTTAGTCGAGGTCTCCGCCTCTGGTTTAGAGTCATCGTAGTAAAGTTTGTTTCTACTGAATTACTCTCTATCTCTAATTTAGTTAGTTAGGCAAAAAAATAAATTTTATTTCATTTTTATTGATGCAGAGAAAACAAACACAAAAAAGTGTCTGAAAAATAAAAAACAAAGCTATTGCACTACATATGTAATTTTCCTAGTTTTAAGTGACACTAATCTCGTGTTCTCGCTAAAGTTGGCATTTTTATTTATAGTTTCGTAGTTCATTTACTACAGCACCATCTTTTTGGTTTTGCTTCAACATGTTCCTTTGTCGCTGTGAGGTGTTGAGGCTTTTCTTGCCTCGCTCTCGCCCATCATCAGAGACGAAGCAGCTGGCTGCGTTATCACCTGGCCAGCCTCCCGCCACGACACTGGCAGGAAGTGAGAATGAGATGGAGGCAGCAAAGTGCTTGTGATCAGACGGGAAGGTGGCTTCTCAGCAGGTTCTGCAGGCGCCACGCTTCTCCATTAAGCAAGAGCGCCGCGCCGCATCAATACCTGTGAGTCACCAACTCACTCCAAGTGCTTTGTTACATGTTCGGCTCAGTGTGGCACGACGCAGCCAGGCTTGTCTCACCTCCATTAAGTCACTGAGAAGTGGCATGTCAAGGCTGATCGCTCTGACACAACATCGTCTGGGAGCAAACTCTGACATATTAAAAACGTAAATATCTCCATTTTATTTCTGGTATAATGCAGACTTCAACACGAGACCTTTTCTTTAACATCCACCAATAAAAACAGTGACACAAATGTAGTCTGAGGATAAATAACAGCCACACATCATTTAAGGGTTTTTTAGTATTGACTCGATTTGGTGATTCTACTGCACCTTACTAACTCCACAAATTGATACTTTAACCACAAACATCACTATAACCCGTTGCAAATTGACAACTGGTTCTTTAAAGTCACGCTCCCACATGTATTGATGCACCAAAATAAACATATTTCTAAAATACAGACTCACATCTCTGGAAAACATTAAGAGAGCACTTACAATGATCATTTTCTCTGATTTTACTTTTCACAGGTTTATGTTTGAGAAAAATGAACATTGTTCTTTTATTCTATGAACTACTGACAACATGTCTCTGAAATTACAAGCAAATATTTAATATTTATTTGCAGAAAATGAGAAATGATCAAAATAATGAAAAAGCTGCAGTGCTTTCAGATTTCAAATAATGCAAAAAACAACAACAACAAAAAAAAGTTCATATTCACTCAGAAACAACAACACTTATGTTTTAACTCAGAAATCATTATAACAGGTTTTCTATGGGGTTCAGTGCAGTGGGCTCCTAGTTTTGCCAGAGCTCTAGTTCAAAATCTGAAATGCTTAAACTTGATTCCTCGCTAAATAGTTTGAAATTTTTTTAAACCTGCTTTTTATAACCTGCTTTTTTTGTGGTAAATACCACAAAAAATGGGCTTTCAGTGCTCTTCACACAGAATATTGAAATTCAGGAATAAAAAAATGACATCAGCATTTATCAGGTTGAGAGTTTGGTGAAGACAAGAACATCACTATAATAATTATTACCAATAACTATACAAATCCCTTTATATCACCAAAAACACGAGTCTTGGTGGCTCACTTCCATTAACAGCTAAGCTAATTTTTCATTTAACACTTAAGTGCTTTTGTGAATTATGAATTAATTTTTCCAGTTATAAAGTGCTAATTTAATTGGCTGTTTTGTAAATTTTTAGTTTAATAAAGTTCAACTTCTGTGTCGAAGTTTTGGTTATCGATTTATATTCACGCTCTTATTTTGAAGGAGGTGAAGACTGTCCTATTTCCTCTTCTTGTGTTTTCTCGCTTTTTCCCCCAAATATATTTATTTCAAACAAGAAACATACAGGAATAAAATAAAATGCAGACAATAGAGAACAAGAACAAAAACAAAATATCTAAAAACGCAGAAATTATAATGTCAACATTTAATTGTAGTAACTCAAGAACAGATATAATATGAATTGAAGATTGCTGCACTTTTAAAATTACTCTTGATAATTTATTTTCTATGTACTTATTTGCCTCCACAAGTTTATAATCTTGTATTTTTTTTCCGTTTGATGTCTCTCGAACTGCTTCTGTTTTCTTATTTGCATTTTTGAAAAAATGTGGCAATTACTCTTAGCTGCAGCTAATCAAAGGCTGTTGAGTCACAAAAGAAATCCTCCAGACATCATCCATCAGCCTTGTTTTTCATGACAAACAAACAAACAAGAATCATTCTTAATTCAGTCTATTGTGCTCAGAGTAAAGGAGGATGCTTCACCTCATTAACGAGGCTGGATGGCTTAATAAACCAAATCTGCATATTGTCAATACATGCTCAAATAAAGCAAAAGACAAAGTGTAAATAAATTGGAGTGATGTTCTGCTATTTAATCAGGAAGCAGCTGATGGTGTTGAAAGTCCCAAAACCACAAATTAACCAACACATTTCATAAAATAGTCATAAAATTTGAAATAAAAAAGACTGAATGTAGGATATCTCAACCTTTATCATTATTACTCATGTTTTAAAGTCATTTAAGCTTAAAATAAACATTACTGCTTGCACATTTATTAAATTTCTCAGGAAGAGTGTTAATGTCAGGAGGTTTGATATAATAATGACATAAAATATGCTAAATGCAGCCGTGCAGGCAGGTTGCTTCCGAGTCGATTGGGCCATGCATTATAATCTTATTTCGAGGAAATTTCCTCTCAGCCGCCATCTGCTCTGCAGGACATTTACACTCCTCTATGGTCTCACACACCAGACATACGCTCACACGTCGAAGAAACTCGGCACACAAACAGCAAAAGAGCTCAGCGTGTGAAAAGTGTGAGACGGCAGAGAACATTAACCCTTCGTAAACTCATCTCAGCAAGAGACACAGAGAAGAAGTGGAAGAAAACGCACACCGATCCGTTATGATGCTGAGAGAGCAGAGCGGTTTGCGCCTCCCTGCTGGGTCTACATGTGTGTCGCAGCGGATCGCCAGAGGAAATCTGCTCTTCACAGACAAATAAAAAAACATTTAACTGTTTGAAGTTGACCAGAAGTGCAGAATGTAATTAACCTTAAACCGCCTCTGTGCGGGTTTCTCATGAGTCACTCTATTAACTCTGCAAGCTGAAAAAGAGCTGTTTTTTCTAAAAATAAAGTGCTTATTTTCAGTTCATCCAGGGGAATACTAAAAGACACAATGACTGAATGTCTCTTTAACACTGGGACAAACACTGGCAGCAAACAACAAAGAAAATGAAGAAGTTAAAAAGAAAAACATATTTTCAAGAAAAGCCTCACAAGAGTTTCACTGCTGCTTTTCTATGTTCCTGCAGCAGGAAGCTGTGCTGAAATTCAATTTGGGGGCAGATGAAAATAATTAATCACATTTGATGAAAGAATTGAGGCTAAAAAATGAGAATAATTGGAGGTCGGCAACATTTTCTTGACACAAAGTTCCTTTAATGTCAAACTTCCATATTTTTTAGGGTTTTCACAGGTTTCTCAGCCAAAAAGTCTAAATAGAGAAACCTTCACCTTGAATTTATAGCAGATAATTTGACAGTGGTCAGGCTCCAAAAAAACAGAGAATGGGTGTCATATTTAGACAAAATTATGTTTAACAAAATCTAGAACCAGAATATATTCTCAACACCCTCCTGTTTTTAGGCTTCACATTGGAAACATTAAAACCAGAGACTACAGCACAGGAACCCTAAATGTTTCAGGTTGTCATCATTAGAGGTGGGAGGAAAAACTCGTCCGTTTCTCACTGGAGGACGACGGGAACTGATTGAGCTCACAGACTCTTAGCTTATGCATATTCAGCTTTTTAATGGCAGTCTGAAACACCCAATTCAAGTTTTATCATCCAAAAAAAGAATCTAATTTCATGTGTGGTACTAAATCAAATGAATATCCGATTATTTTCAAAGCGTCTGCAGTTGTGTAGCATTTTATCCAACATGTGTCATCATTCTGCACCAGAAGAAGCGAGATGCCACAAATCTGGATGTAAATAATGGCAGAAGCAAAGAGCACCAACACATGACTTCAATTTTTCTTCCTTCCTCTTGTTAGTTCCCGTTGCTAAATTGATCCATAAATGGCTCCATCCATTATTACTCCAGTAAACATTGCGCTGTTGCGTGACGTCTACGTTCTTCCTCTTCTGTGCATCCGGGTCGCTTTGGGGTCAGAACCCATCCACAGACATCTGACTAGAGTCTGGTGTAAATAACAGGACGAACAACCACGCAAGAAACTGTGGAGATTTTTCATGTTGTGGCTGCAGCCTAACAAAGCTTTAAGTTTCTACAGAAATAAGAGGCAGTGAACTTCTAAGAAGCTAATTTTAGCACAGCCGCTCTTCTGTAATACACGTTTGCATAAGGGATTAAAAATAAAAACAAAGAAGGGTTGTAACAAAAAAAAGAAGAGGAAATGGTTTAAAACAGGGGCTATAATATAAACTACCATATCTGCACTACAAATAACCATGACTGTGGTTCTTTTTTTGGTTAAAGATGAAATTTAGTTTGCTTCACATTAAAAAATAACTCATTAAAAAGGTTCTAAAGTTGAGCTAATACATTTTCAAAATGAAGGTTTTCTTCCCCCTAACAAATTCACAATCACATATTCTCTCTGAATACATTAACACACTAAGCTAGATAGAGGTAGTAATAACATTCATCATAAAAGGCTTTTCACTCAGTGGAGCAAAGCTTACTTGATTAGCGCCTCTGTGAGCCTGTTTTGTTTGAACTGAAGTAAAAAGAAAACCTCTTATAACCTTGAAACAATTCAAGTTAACATCATCAGAGTTAGGAGAGCATGGAAGAGAAAGAAGAAGAGAAAGAAGAAGACATGAATCTTACTCACCTGAAATCTAGACATTGATGCTGGTTAGATGTCCAACAGTGAGACAGGAGCTGAAACGAAAACAGAACAACGTGTTAAAGGTTTAAGTCTTCTGATTCCTAAGAAAGAGAAAATAAAATAAAACAGAAACGCTCTGCTTTAAATCACAATAAACAATAAATCAATTAATTTCATGATAAATTAATAGAAACTCAATCGTTTCCATTTGCTTGATTTATCGTTTTTCTCTCTTTTCTCTCTTCAGTTTGGTGTTTTGGTCCCAAGTATCCCTTTTATTGAAAGATGATTTCGTTTACAGAGACTTTATAATTTATTTTATTTGTTGTTTCTGTTGTTTTCTTTATTTTGGATATTTAATAAATCTCTCAGACTGTTTAAACGTTCATTAGAATTTAAAGTTTATTGACCTTTGAGAATGTGTTCTTGTATTTTTATGCCATTAGTATTATATAGTGTTAAAATGTTCTCAAAACAACAATATTATAAGTTCTGGGACGATTTGCCATCTAGAAAAATGTGTTATTGTGTCAGGCATTAAAGACAAATGCATCATTAGAGATTTAAGTCGTTCATATTAAGCGTTCAACCCTTTACTACTTTGATATAATATTTCACTCTTATGAATTTTAATACATGAAATATATAATAAATAAATAAACAAATGGAGAACGAAGCGGGTCATTTATAAACTCTTCATCTGACTCATGACTGACATTTCCAGCCAACGAATGAACCAGAAAGAGTCGACACAGGAGCGAAAAGCCTTTTTCTCTCCAATCAGAAAGTGAAATAAATATATTTAAACACTTTTTATACTCATACATTTAACAATAAATTCGGATCCATTGATTCGTGAAAACAGTAAAATAAAATCAGAAGAAGAAACAAAAGATTCACATTTAAATTACCTCACAAGGCTTTTCAGAGATGATTGGTAACAAAAGGTAAACAAAGCGCAGATCAACCTGTCCTTCATTAACACCTAATCAGAGCTGCAATTAAGGTCTCCAGCAGAGATTTGACCTTTAACGCTATTATTTGACATTTAATTTACAGGGTTTGTCTGCATCTCTCTGATATTGTCACTGAGTGTACTCCATCCACAGTAAAAATTTAAATAAACTCACCCGCCATCTATTATTTAGAGGAGGAAAATTTAACTTTAAAAACTTTAAAACACCTTTAAAAAATAATTGCTTCTTTGAAAAATTACAATATATCAATAACCATGAAATTAATGTAAGTCAGTCTATTTTATTGTAACAGACGCATTTCTAGTCTTTAACAACTTAAAATCTGTAAGATTTTACATAAAACATTATGTTTTTCCAAACATGTTATTCAAATTATTTATTTGCACTTCATCATATTTTAATCTTATTTCCTGATTAGACTAATAAACAAGGAAATCAACTTTATATTTAACACAAAAAATGAAATAAAGTCATTTTTTGAAACAAATATTTTGACATTCTATCCATAAATTCATCCTCTCACCAGGAAACTACAAACGGCTCTTTGGACTTTCTTCAATGCTTCTTATTAACTTTGGCTAAAAATGATAATGAACTCACTAATGTTTTTAAAAATATATATTGTAGCAATGCAGGTTTTAGCTGTTTTTCAATCTAATGAGACAACTGGATTAAATTTCCACAAGAGAATGACACTAAAGATATTTTCTACATCTTTTTTTTATTTTATTTTCATAATGTTCCATGAATATCAGCATCCCACAGAAAAGCAATCTGCTTTTCGCAAAAAAAAAAATATATATATATATATA